>NC_045543.1:143186561-143321255 GCF_009769535.1 Thamnophis elegans | reverse complement strand
CCTCCTCCCCTCCTCTTTTTCTTCTCCTACTCATTTCTTTCCTTCTCCTCCTCATCCTCCTCTTCCTCCTCCTTCCTCTTCCTTCTCCTCCTGCTCCTCCCTGTAGATTGACTCAGCCTTCCATCCTTCCATCCTTCCTCCGCTTCTATTTCTTCTCCTCCTCCTCCTCCTTCCTCTTCCTCCTCTCCTCCCCTCCTCTTTTTCTTCTCCTACTCATTTCTTTCCTTCTCCTCCTCCTCCTCCTCCTCTTCTTCTTCTCCTCCTCCTCTTCCTCCTCCTTCCTCTTCCTCCTCCTCCTGCTCCTCCCTGTAGATTGACTCAGCCTTCCATCCTTCCATCCTTCCTCCGCTTCTATTTCGTCTCCTCCTCCTCCTCCTCCCCTCCTCTTTTTCTTCTCCTACTCATTTCTTTCCTTCTCCTCCTCCTCCTCCTCCTCCTCTTCTTCTTCTCCTCCTCCTCTTCTTCCTCCTTCCTCTTCCTCCTCCTCCTGCTCCTCCCTGTAGATTGACTCAGCCTTCCATCCTTTTGAGGTGGGTAAAATGAGGGCCCAAATTGTTGGGGGCAACAGGCTGACTCTGTAAACCTCTTAGAGAGTAAAGCACCGTGAAGCGGTATAGAAGTCTAAGTGCTATTGCTATTCTCCACCTAGGTGTAAAACCTTCCTTTCCTCCACCTTAAATTTCATGTTGTTGGCTAGGGCCCATTGTTCAAGTCTGTGGAGATAATATACCTTTCTTGGCTAAAATGGTCATAAATGCATCTTTTTCCGGATTGGACAACACACTCTTTAGCTGTTTATGCCTCTTCCGATGCATCAATTGCTTAAGGAATTGCTGCATTTGCTGATTCAAAGGCATTAAAAATAACAAGGCATGACCCAGCAAAATTGCTCGGTTTACACAGGGCGATAAAAATCTTAACTGGGCATGCAAACTCCACTGAGTTTCGAACTTCCTCGGCACTGCACTGGGGACTGGCCCTGATGGAGTGCTTTAATAGGGAAATAATTATCAGGCCTCGAAGTCGGGAGCACGGCTCCTGCTTATTCCCTTAGCCCAGCGAAAGCCTCTCGTGTCAATGCAATCAGGAAATCTAATCTCCGAAAAGCCACTGGATAGACTTTTATGGTGGCTTGATGTCAAATGGCGCATACATTTCGGAGCAAATTGATGATCTCTGGCATGGGCAAAGCTGTAGAAATGTAAAACAGAATGAGGTTCTCCTTCACTTCCCGAGAATCTTTCTTGGAAGGCAGATACTAGCTAAAAAGAAGGGACAGGATGGGATGGGAAGGGATGAGATGGGATCAGTGGTGGGGTTCAAAAATCTTTTACTACTGGTTCTGTGGGCGTGGCTTGGTAGGCGTGGCATGGCTTGGTGGGCGTGGCAGGGGGAGGATACTGTAAAATCCCCATTCCCTCCCCACTCCAAGGGAAGGTTACTGAAAAATCCCCATATCCTCCCGATCAGCTGGGACTCGGGAGGCAGAGAATAGATGGGGGTGCGGCCAGTCAGAGGTGGTATTTACCGGTTAATCTGAAGTACTCAAAATTTCTGCTACTGGTTCTCCAGAACTGGTCAGTACCTGCTGAATACCACCTCGGGATGGGATGGAGTGGAATGGAATAGAAAGAAACAGAATAAAGAATGACTCTATGAAAATATGGGATGGGATGGGAGGG
The DNA here is from genome assembly GCF_009769535.1 of Thamnophis elegans. NCBI lineage: Eukaryota > Metazoa > Chordata > Lepidosauria > Squamata > Natricidae > Thamnophis > Thamnophis elegans. The sequence goes on along the minus strand of NC_045543.1, from coordinate 143,319,573 downwards.
GTTGGGATATAATAGAATAGAATAGAAAATATGGGATGGGATGGGATGGGATAGAATAGAATAGAATAGAATAGAATAGAATAGAATAGAATAGAAAATATGGGATGGGATGGGATGGGATGGGATGGGATGGGATAGGATAGGATAGGATAGGATAGAATAGAATAGAATAGAATAGAATAGAATAGAATAGAATAGAATAGAATAGAAAATATGGGATGGGATGGGATGGGATAGGATAGGATAGGATAGGATAGAATAGAATAGAATGGAATGGAATGGAATGGAATAGAATAGAATAGAATAGAATAGAATAGAATAGAATAGAATAGAATAGAATAGAATAGAATAGAATAGAATAGAATAGAATAGAATAGAATAGAATAGAATAGAATAGAAAATATGGGATGGGATGGGATGGGATGGGATGTGATAGAATAGAATAGAATAGAATAGAATAGAAAATATGGGATGGGATGGGATAGAATAGAATAGAATAGAATAGAATAGAATAGAAAATATGGGATGGGATGGGATGGAATAGAATAGAATAGAAAATATGGGATGGGATGGGATGGGATAGAATAGAATAGAATAGAATAGAAAATATGGGATGGGATGGGATGGGATGGGATAGAATAGAATGAAAGAGTTGGAAATTACCTTGGAGGTCTTCTAATCCGACTCCCTGCTCAAGTAGGAAACCCTATACCAGTGCCAAAAGCAGGGGAGCGCAGGGGGGGTGGTCCTGCGTGGGCGTGCCACACCCATAATGCTATGTGCACAATCCCAGAGCGCATGCGTGCACGACCAGCGCTCCCCCACCGTTTCTGGCATACTTTTTCTGCCTTCCCCAAGCTCCAGAGGCTTTATAGGAGCCTGGGGAGGGAGAAGACAGCCCCCACACTGCCACCCCCAGAGGCCCTCGGGAGGCCCTCCGGAACGCGTAAAACCAGCCCTACGGGCAAACCGGAAGTTCAGGAACAGACTTCCAGTTTCTCGTAGGGCTGGTTTTAGCCCTCCGGAGCCTTCAGGGAAACTTCCTGAAGGCTCATGAAGGCTCCGGAGGGCTACGAAGAAGCCGGAAGTCTGTTCCTGAACAGATGCTCCAGAAGCTTCAAGGAAGGGCGAAAAATGGTGTGCACTGGCCAGCTGACAAGGCAACACCTCACATGCCCTGATAAATGGATCCGTGTGGCATGCGTGCCATAGGTTCGCCATCCTGGCCCTATACCATTTAAGACAAATGATTGTCTGATCTCTTCTTAAAAACTGAATTCACAACTTCTGAAGACAAGCTGTTCCACGGAATAATTGTTCTAAGTGTCTGGAAATTTCTCCTCAGTTCTAAGTTGCTTCTCTCCTTGATTAGTTTCCACCCATTGCTTCTTGTTCTACCCTCAGGTGCCTTGGAGAATAGTTTGACTCCCTCTTCTTTGTGGCAACCCCTGAGATATTGGAAGACTGCTATCCTGTCTCCGCTAGTCCTTCTTTTCATTAAACTAAACATGCCTAATTCCCAGTGGTAGGTTTCAAAAAATTTTAGAACCTCTTCTGTAGGTGTGGCCTGCTTTGTGGGAGTGGCTTGCCAGCCATGTGACTGGATGGGAGTGGCTTGCCAGCCATGTGACTGGGTGGGCATGGTCAACTTGTAAAATGTGGTGAAACTCACTTAACAACGCTCTTGCTTAGCAACCAAAATGTTGGCTCAGGAACTCTGGTATTTGAAGCACGAGAGTCTTAAAGCTGTCAAGTTACAAGACCCTCGCACCCCTAACCCTTTAGAAAAAAAAACACAGGGGTCTTCAAACTTGGCAGCTTTAAGATTTGTGGACTTCAACTCCCAGAATTCCTCCTCTTGCTCTTCATCTTGATGATGTGCGGACAGGCGGGGGGCGAGAGCTGGAACCGGTTCTAAACGGCACTGTAGATTTGTGGAACCTCTTCTATAGAAGAGGTTAGAATTGGCAGGAACCCACCCCTGCTAATTCCTGCAACCGTTCTTCATATGTTTTAGTCTCCAGTCCCCTAATCATCTTTGTTGCTCTTTTCTGCCCTCTTTCTAGAGTCTCCACATCTTTTCTACATTCGTGGCGACCAAAACTGGATGCAGTATTCCAAGTGTGGCCTTATCAAGGCATCATAAAGTGGTATTAAACCTTCACGTGATCTTGATTCTCTCCCTCTGTTTATGTAGCCTAGAATTGTGTTGGTTTTTCTTAGCAGCACCCTTCGCTCTTTCCAGAGCCTCAACATCTTTTTTACATCGTGGTGACCAAAGCACCATCTTTTGATGTTGAGGTGCCACACTGGAGGAGTGGAATTGTGATAAACCTTTCACCCTCCCCTTCCCTACCACCCAATTCAGCAACATCATTCAAAGGGTGCTCTTTAATTGAACACGAGGCATAATGTTTTCTCAGCCAATTAATTGTTAGTTTAGGGCCATCTCATAAACTTCCAACAGTAAAAACATCCCCGATTGGTTCAACGTGCTAGGGAAACCCACCGCTAAATTGTATATCATTCTTTTATAGCCACTTAAGGGGGCAAAGGTCACAGTCTTTAAGGCTGGCCATTAATGTGTCATACTGACATAAACAGCTTTTTATTTGATTATCTCTGCATGATTTTAAAGGACTAATTAGATCCTCTCAGATGTTACGTTGGCCTTTGGACACCAGCATAATCTGTAAATTGGGTTGGGTATCATACAAAAACGGCAGTCCTAGTCTTATTTTTTGGTGTTTGTTTTTACAATCAAGAATTCAGCATCTATTAGGAATAGGATGACACCCACCCACTCAATTTTCTTTTTAGGAAAATTGCTCTGCTTTATTTAAAGGTGGCTGTGAAAGTCTTCAAAAAAATATTAAGCTGGTGAAAATATCCAGGGATGTGCAGTCACTAGAGGCAGGGGAGGCATAGCCTCACCAGTCATCAGGAAAAGGAAAGAATTTTAAAGATTTTTTAAAAAATAATTAAAGCCAAGGTAGTTGCTGCTAGATTCCAAGTCGCAGTGACTTGGAGTCTGCTTAGTGTTAACTATAGGAAGAGGCAAGAGAACTAGGGGCCTGCTGTGCATAAGGAATTTTTTGCCTTTTAAGAGTTAAGCAAGGGTTAAAAAGTGAAAAATTTTGTATGCAAAGGAGGCACGTGATTCTCCCGCCTCCTGATCTGGGAGCAGCTAATCATGCCTTGCACTTGAGCCACTGCGCAATCTAGCAGCAGGAGCCTTGCTTGTAAAACGCCCCTGTGTGAGCAAGTTCAACTCTCCACTTTGCATCGCGGGAGCCGCCAAGAGCAGAACCATCAGAAGACTTAGAGGTCTCTTATTTCCCCATTAACCTGCAATATCTTTAACTAGCTAACATTTAATATACATTTAAATTTGTACTGAAATATTTGTTTTACAAGTTTTTTCATATATCAATATCTATTTTAGTTTAAATTAATATTTGCAGAGAATGATTCTCAAAATATTCATACAGCTACGGCTATGGAAAATGATAAAGTGTTAGAATGTATTCCAAATAATTGTCCAGCAGGGCACTTTGCATCACGGGAACTTCATTGGCCGCTGCTGCCGCTTCCTCCGCTGCTTTCCCCTCTGCCCTGGCTGCGGCTTATGCCGCGTTCGGAGTGCTGCTCTTTCCAAAAGCCCCGCTGAAGGCCCAGCATTGTGTCCGCTATAGAACGGACGCGTCCCGCCTGTATGGCAGACACAGCGCCGGGGCTTTAAAGCCCTGCCGCTGTGTCCACCATAGAGCGGGACGCATCCTGCCTGTATGGTGGACACAGCGGCGGGACTTCAGTGGGGCTTTTGGAAAGCTGCACCAGGGCTTTGCCTCACCAGCCATAAAGCTCACCGCACGTCACTGAAAATATCTGACTATGGGCTTGGAGAGTTTTAAATGTATAATATGCAAATTGTTTCCTTCTGTTCTTTTTTCTATTCTGTTCCACTCCATTCACTCCATATTCTTTCTGTCCTGTTCATTCCGTTTCGTTCCATTCCATTCCACTCCACTCCAGTGATGGGTTGCCGGAGGTACGCCCCGGTACGGGTGTACCGGAGCCTGCCCGGAGCACCAAGTACCATTCCGGTGCGGTGCTCAGGAGGGCCTGCCAACCCACCTGAACTCTTTACCTTTCCTTTAAGCCTTTGGTGCTTCTGCGTGTGAGCATGGCACGTGTGATGCCTGCGCGATGCTCCACCAAGCAGCTGGAGCATCGCAGAGGCTTGCGGAGGCGTCGCTGGCAGGTATGATGCATACACGTGCCATGTGCATGTGCGCGCACACTGTGCATGTCCTTGTGGGTGATGCTGGGCCCGTTACAACCATCCTGGTTGGAACAGGATCCGAAACCCACCACTGCTCCACTCTATTCCACTCCACTTCACTCATTCCATATTCCATTCTATTATTCTGTTCTGTTCCATTGCGTTCTGCTCCACTCCGCTCCACTCATTCCATATTCTATTCTATTCTATTCTATTCTATTATTCTGTTCTGTTCTGTTCCGTTGCATTCTGCTCCACTCCACTCCACTCATTCCATATTCTATTCTATTATTCTGTTCTGTTCTGCATTCTGGTCCACACCACACCACTCCACTCATTCTATATTCTATTCTATTCTATTCTATTCTATTCTATTCTATTCTATTCTATTCTATTCTATTCTATTCTATTCTATTCTATTCTATTCTATTCTATTCTTGTCCCTAAGGTAGGCCTAGAATTCACCATCACCTGGTGATTGACCCAAAGTCACCCAGCTGGCTTTCATGTCTAAAGTGGGATTAGAACTCACAGCCTCCTTCTGATTTGCTGAAAGTCACTCAGCTGGCTTTTGTGGCCTAAGGCAGGACTAGAACTGTCAGTCTCCTGGCTTCTATCCTGGTTCCTTAAATCCCAGTTCCATATATATTATTTTATCCTTAGGAAAAATATAAATCTCATTAATGTTCAGAGATTTGTAATGCGTAAATCCAACAGGTGTTCAGTGGTGAGCTGCTGCCAGTTCGTACCAGTTGGTTTGGCTGAACTGGTAGTTCCGAGTACTTGTTGGCCCCGCCCACCTGCCCGGACACTATCTGGTCCGAGATCTCTCACTTTCCGGCTTGCTCGCCCCACCCCACCGCTAAGCTGATTTGCGTGCCTCTCCCGTTCTGTCAGAGTTTGTTGCATAAATTCAAATCTGGGTCCGTCGTATACACTGAATACAGCATTTTCTGGCCACCCAAAACCCCACCCCATTCACAAAATTAATGTGCATAGGCTTTGAGAAGCCTGCAAAGTGCTCCTGGGGGCTGGGGAGAGCACAAATGAGTGAAAAATGGGCTATCTTTGTCCATTTTTGTCCCCCCCCAGCCCTCCAGAGCACTCTACAAGTCTCCCAAAGCATATGCAAACCCTTCTATTTTTTTGCAAAAAATTGGCCAATTTTTGCTAAAAATGGGCCATTTTGGGGGTGTTTTTGCCCCTCCCATCCCCAGGAGCACTCTACAAGCCTCCCAAAGCATATGCATCAGGGGTGGGGTTCTCACCCCGTTTCAACCGGTTCGGTTGGAACGGGGCCGGCGGCGTCCTCGTGCATGCACGCAGTGCACGCATGCATACTAGCGTCTGTGCGATGCTCCAGCTGCATTTTTGCCCCTCTCCCAAGCAGGCCTCTCAAACTCTCTGTATGCCCTATTTTTCACCAAAAAAAATGAGGCATGCAGAGAGTTTGGGAGGCTTGCAGAGTGCAAAAAGGTTTTTTAAAAATTAATCTCTTCAAAATCTTGGTGCGTCTTATAGTCCAAAAATATGGTAGTTTACTTCGCAGAGTAGCAGACTGCTTACAGACAAAGAGAACCTCCTCTATACAGGGCAGTTAAGCTAGGTCTAAGCCACGCCCAGGCTCCGAGCCATCGAATCAAATCACCAAATAATTGGCTGACCCAGTTGCCATGCCTATACATTGGCTGACCTTCTTCCCATTCCTCTCCCAGTCATGAATATTTTAACACGTTCTACTAACCATGGATGACCCAGTAGGTGTGCAGGAAGCCGCACCCCAGAGGTGGGTTCCTACCAGTTCGCGCCTATTCGGTAGAACCTGTTCATCAAATCTACCGAACCGGTTAGAAGAGGTTCCACCAGTGGACCCGGAAAGCAGGCCACACCTACAGAAGAGGTTCCAAATTTTTTTGAAACCCACCACTGCTGCACCCATAGAAAAAGCCTTGTTTTAGGTGTTGCGCGCAAGTGCGGAAGGCATGTGCACATCGCACCCCGCGCATGAAGCGGGAGTGCATGCACACTCACATTTTCGGTGAACCGGTTGTTAAAGTATGTGCAGCCCACCTCTGCAGGTGTTACCTCAACGTGTTGATTGAGGGCCTTACGAATCTTAAGTTGGTGTAGACTACGCAGCCTTACTTCCAAAACATTTAAAATGTGTCGCAGTGTGTTTCAAATAATGCCGGAACACAAAAACGCATCCTCATTTTATGCGTCCATTTACATGACCCATTCAGAATCCTTTTCACGGGCCATAACTTGCCATTTGTGCTTCGTGGAATTAAAGACCCTCTTAAAATTAAAACAGCTTCCATAACTTTTTATCATTTCCCAATTTTACACCAAACCAGAGCCGGCCTGGCTTGTAAGTGATGAGTTTTCGCCTTGTAGCATATAATGAAAATTAAAGCAAAGGAGCCATAAAGCTTTCTAGCATTAATACAATTTACATCTAATTGCCGTTATTTTATCTGTGCCATCTTTTCTCCCCCCCCCCTTTTAGCAAAGAAAGCCTTTGTCAGTTTAAAAGGAAGGTTTTCCAGGCATTGTGTATTGCCACTGGAGCCAACCTTAATGAGACTATTTCCATTTTATGAGGTTTCCAGCCCCGTTTTAACTAAACCCTCAATTATTTAATTTAAAAGGTCTAGTGGAATATTGGTACCTTTGATTTAACCTTGATGAAGCACAGTCGATAGTCTGGTAGTGGTGGGGGGAAGTGGAATAAGATACGATTGTTGGTTTTTAAGGCAATATGCTAAGCCACAAGAAAAAGGAGAAGGAGAAAATGTGTGCCTCGGTTTCTCCCTGACCTAAATATAGTATGATTCAGGGTGCTTCGTTTTGGTCTTAGTTTACAATCATGAGTCTCACAGCCGTTGGGTAAACAGGGCCCGTTATAATACTTGTTCTCTTATCTGTTAGCTAATTTCAGAAAAACAGCCAAACTCACTAACCACAAAATGCAAGAAAGAGAACAAAGTTGGAGGAGACCTTGGAGGTCTTCTAGTCCAACCCCCTGCTAAGTCGAGAAACAATAGAATAGAATACAGTAGAGTACAGTAGAGTACAGTAGAATACAGTAGAGTACAGTAGAGTACAGTAGAGTACAGTAGAGTACAGTAGAGTACATTAGACTACAGTAGAGTACAGTAGAGTACATTAGACTACAGCCGTCCAGACCTTCTGCACAGCCCTTAAGACCTGGCTATCCCGTCAGGCCTGGGGATAAAGACCACAATCTGTCCCCACCCGGATGATGAATGAATGTTGTGTACTATTTTACTCTCATGTATTGTTTTATGTTTATTGTTTTGTACCCCCCCCTCCCTATTTTATGTAAGCCGCCCTGAATCCCCTCAGGGAAAAGGGCGGCCTATAAATGTTAATAAAATCCTAAATCCTAAATCCTAGAGTACAGTAGAGTACAGTAGCGTAGAGTAGTGTAGAGTAGAGTAGAATGATAGAGTTGGAAATGACCTTGGAGGTCTTCTAGTCCAACCCTCTGCTAAGCCGAGAAACAGTAGAATAGAATAGAGTACAGTAGAATACAGTAGAGTACATTAGATTAAAGTAGAGTACAGTAGAGTACAGTAGAGTACAGTGGAGTACATTAGACTACAGTAGAGTACAGTAGAGTACAGTAGCGTAGAGTAGTTTAGAGTAGAGTAGAATGATAGAGTTGGAAATGACCTTGGAGGTCTTCTAGTCCAACCCCCTGCTAAGTCGAGAAACAGTAGAATAGAATAGAGTACCCTAGAATACAGTAGAATACAGTAGAGTACATTAGACTAAAGTAGAGTACAGTAGAGTACAGTAGAGTACAGTAGAGTACAGTAGAGTACAGTAGAGTACAGTAGAGTACAGTAGAGTACAGTAGCGTAGAGTAGTGTAGAGTAGAGTAGAATGATAGAGTTGGAAATGACCTTGGAGGTCTTCTAATCCAACCCCCTGCTAAGTCGAGAAACAGTAGAATAGAATAGAGTACCCTAGAATACAGTAGAATACAGTAGAGTACAATAGAGTACAGTAGCGTAGCGTAGAGTAGTGTAGAGTAGAGTAGAGTAGAATGACAGAGTTGGAAGAGACCTTGGAGGTCTTCTAGTCCAACCACCTACTAAGGCAAGAAACAATAGAATAGAGTACAGTAGAGTAGAGTAGCGTAGAGTAGTGTAGAATAGAGTAGACTGACAGAGTTGGAAATGACCTTGGAGGTCCTCTAGTCGAACTGCCTGCTGAGGCAGGAAACCCTATAGCATTTCAGACAAATGGTTATCCAACATCTTCTTTAAAACCTCCAGTATTGGAGCACCTACAACTTCTGAAAGTAAGTCATTCCACTGATCAATTCTTCTCATTATCAGGAAATTTCTCCTAGAGAAATTCAATTCCTAGGATAAGATAGGATAGGGTAGGGTAGGGTAGGGTAGGGTAGGGTAGGGTAGGGTAGGGTAGAGTAGAGTAGAGTAGAGTAGAGTAGAGTAGAGTAGAGTAGAGTAGAGTAGAGTAGAGTAGAGTAGAGTAGAGTAGAGTAGAATGGCAGAGTTGGAAATGACCTTGGAGTGCTTCTAGTCCAACCCCCTGTTTAGGCACGAAACCCTATACCATTTCAGACAAATGGTTGTCTAATCTCTTCTTAAAAACCTCCAGTAGTGGAGCATCCACAACATCTGGAGGCAAATCATTCCACTGATTAATTCTTCTCATTGTCAAGACATTTCTCCTAAGTTCTAAGTTGCTTCTCTCCTTGATTAGTTTCCACCCATTGCTTCTTCTCCTACCCTCAGGTGCTTTGGAGAATAGTTTGACTCCCTCTTCTTTGTGGCAACCCCTGAGATATTGGAAGGTTGCTATCATGTCTCCCCTAGTCCTTCTTTTCATTAACTAGACATACCCAGTTCCTGCAACCGTTCTTCATATGTTTTAGCCTCCATTCCCCTAATCATCTTTGAATCACTAGAACATGGAACGTAGAATAATTAGGGTTGGAAGGGACTTTTGAGGTCTTCTAGTCCAAACCTTTCTCAAAAGCAGAAAGTTTCATATCATGTAGAGAGGGTGACAAAAGTGGTAAGGAATACCAAATACCTCTGTGTATTAAACTGGCAAAAAGTATTGATAGAAGAGAATATTTGTAGCTCAGGATTTAACAGTGGGGTCCTTGGTGCTCTCTGAGGTTGGTTATTTTCTTGCAGACGTTACATTACCTGACTAAGTAACATCATCAATGCTAGAAGGGAGTGGGGTTTGCTCTCTATCTATAGACAGTAACTTGCCCTGCCATTTTGGTGAGGATGGTAAGGAGGAATAGAGCTGAAAGGGACCTTAGGACAGGCCCATAAGTCACCCAGCTGGCATTCACATCTGAGGCAGAACTAGAACTCACCATTTCCTGGTGATTGGCTGAAAGTCACCCAATTGGGTTGCATGCTGGGGCGAGACTTGAACTCACAATCTCCTGCTCTCTAGCTTGGTGCCTTAACCACTAGACCAAACTGACCCTTAATCTCTTTATTGCTGTTTCCATTCCTACACCAGAGGTAGTATTCAGCTGGTTCGGACTGGTTTGAACGAACCGGTTGCAGAGATCGCTGGTGGGCCACGTTTTTGAGGCCAGGCGCACGCATGGATGGCATGCGAGCAAGCAAAGGACATGCATGGAAGGCCGGACGCCAGTGAGGAAGGTGCGCACATGCATAAAGCAAGCATGCGCGGGCAGGGTTAACCGGTGGTAAAAATAAGTGAAACCCACCACTGCCCCACACCTTTAAGTATTATATATCGGAAGTGTTCCAATGTTATGAATAAGCCCTCTATTCAAATGAGCAACGTTGGACAGATACAAATGCTCCTATAAACCTTGTGGTTAAACACTGTGCAATGTGTTTCAAACTCATGTTAATGCATTTTATTCTATGTAAATAAGCATCCTATTGCCCATTCTAGCTAGTCTTTCGGATTCTACCACATACAGCCTTCATTAATATGGGGAGTGCAGCGGCCTATAAAACTATAGGCGGAATAATAATTACAAGTATAATTTGTCTTGATGCCTAGTCTTGGGGCCCGAACATTTCTTGCAGTCAATAGACATTAGAAAACACGGCACAATTTCATGAATAGCAATTTCTGTTTTGCTCCTGTAGGCTGTAGTGGTTTCAATGGTGGGGTGGCGAGAGAGAAAGGGAGGGAGGGAGGAAGGAAAGAAGAAAGGAGGGGGAAAGAGTGGGGTGGAGATAAAGAGAGAGGGGGGAGGGAGAGAAAAGGGAGAGGGGAGGAGAGAGAAAGAGAGAGGGGGGTAGGAAAGGGAGAGAGATGGAGGGAAAGGAAGGAAGGAAGGAAGGAAGGAAGGAAGGAAGGAAGGAAGGTGAAAGAGTGGGATGGAGATAGAGAGAGGGAGAGGGAGATAAAAGGGAGAGGGAAGGAGGGAGAAGAAGAGAGAGAGGGAGGGCAGGAAAGGGGGAGGTAAAGGAAGGAAGGAAGGAAGGAAGGGGAAAGAGTGGGATGGAGATAGAGAGAGGGAGAGAAAAGGGAGGGGAGGGAGAGAAAGAGAGAGGGAGGGCAGGAAAGGGACAGAGTGAGAGAGAGGGAGGGAGGAGAAAGTGAGGGACTGAGAGAGAGAGAGAGGCAGGGAGGGAGAAAGGGAGGGAGAGAAAGATAGAGGGAAGGAGGGAGAGAAAGAGAGGGGGAGGGAAAGAGGGAGGGAGAGAGAGGGAGAGTAAGAGAAAGAAGGGGAGGGAGGGAAAAAGAGGGAGAGAGGAGGAGATAAAGAGAGGAGGAGGGAGAGAAAGAGAGAGAGAGGGTAGGAAAGGGAGAGAGACAGAGGGGGGGGAGGAAGGAAGGAAGGAAGGAAGGAGGGGGAAGGAGTGGGATGGAGATAGAGAGAGGGACAGGGAGAGAAAAAAGAGAGGGAAGGGGGGGGAAGAGAGGGAGGACAGGAAAGAAAGAGGGAAAGGGGGAGAGGGGGGGAGAAAGAGGGGACAGAGAGAGAGAGAAAGAGAGAGAGGGAGAAAGGGAGAGGAAGATAGAGGGAGGGAGGGAGAGAAAGAGAGGGAGGGAGGGAGGGAGGGAAAGAGGGAGGAAGAGTAAGAGTAAGAGAAAGAAGGGGAGGGAGGGAGAAAGAGGTAAAGGGAAGGAGAGAGAGAAAGAGAGAGGGGGTAGGAAAGGGAGAGAGACAGAGGGAAAGGAAGGAAGGAAGGAAAGAAGGGGAAAGAGTGGGATGGAGATAGAGAGAGAGGGAGAGAAAAGGGAGAGGGAAGGAGGGAGAGAAAGGGAGAGGGAGGGCAGGAAAGGGAGAGAGGGAGAGAGAGGGAGGGAGGAGGAGAAAGAGAGGGACAGAGAGAGAGAAAGAGAGGGAGGGAGGGAGAAAGGGAGGGAAAGATAAGAGGAAAGGAGGGAGAGAAAGAGAAGGTGGGAGGGAAAGAGGGAGGGAGGAGGAGAGAAAGAGAGAGGGAGAGTAAGACAGAGCGAAAATGGGAGGGAAGGGAAGAGGGAGGGAAGATTTCAAGGCCAAAACCACCCCCCCCAAAAGCAGAAAGGTTTCCAAAAAAAGAAGTGATTCAAACAATATGCAAAGGTCCACTGGGATTTCAGTAGGAGACCTGACAGGGCCCAGTAGAGGATTGAGTCCATTTCACAGCAGCAGAAGGACCAAGATGCTGGAAGAATTAAGCCTTGCAAAATCTGGAAACGACTCACAGAGGTTCAGTTGTTACTTCAACAAGAAACTCCTTGGTTTTCCATCCAAGAATGCATTTCCTGTCCTGTGACGTCATTCAGTTCTGCGTCCCGGGGGGGGGGGTTGTCATGGGTTTTCCAAATTAGATCAAGTGAAAAAGGTGACACCCCCCCCCCCCCCAGCATCAAATTGAATATAAACTTACAGCCTTTAAGGAGGGGAATGGTTGCTGCAGTCTAGTGCCCCCTGGTGGCCTTTTGGAGTGGAGACGTAGCCCAAGAATGAAGCCATACTTTGCCAATACAGGAAAGAACAAAATAATAGGAGAGCCAGTTTGGTCTAGTGGTTAAGGCACTAGCCTAGGAAGTAGGAAACTGTGAGTTCTAGTCCTGCCTTACCCATCAAAACAGACTGGTTGAGTTTGGCCCAATCATCAGGAGACTGTGAGTTCTAGTCCCACTTTAGGCATAAAAGCTGGCTGGGTGATTTTGGACCCCAAACATCAGGAGACGGTGGTTTCTAGTCCCACCGTAGCCATGGCAGCCAAGTGGGTGCCTTTGTGCCAATCAGATGCCATATGTTAAATAAATAAATAAAATAACACAAGGTGCCAAACATTAGCCATTCTCTGCCCTTGTTGATTGGCAGAACGCTGGCCAGAACTGTGGTTTAAAGGTGACCACATTGTCCTGCGAGGATGTGAGTAGGTCCGTAGTTCCCACTTTTGCTAGACAGGCTGCGGGCAAAGGGGCTAATCTTCACTGAAAGACGGACACACCTTTTGCAGAACCAAGGGAGGGAATTCAGGGGTGGGATTCAAAAATTTCAGCAATCGGTTCTCTGCTTTATTGCCGGGTGGGCATGGCCCAGTGGTGGGATTCAGCCGGTTCGCACGTATCTGGGAGAACCGGTTGGTAACTTTCTAAGCAGTTCAGAGAACCGGTTGTTGGAAGAAATCTCCTTTTGTTTTTTCCCACTTTACAGGGTTAATCCTGTAAGGAAGGCAGGAAGGAAACATTCTGGTGTTGTTTCTAGCCTCATCTTTATTGCCCTGCTTACAGAAACTGCCTCTTCGGTTAACCCTTAGTACATTGTAACAGCTTAGGCAAAGCGCCCATCGACCTGAGTGACGTTGAGTTGGCCACGCCCACCCAGTCACATGACCACCGAGCCACGCCTATCATTAGGGCAGAGAACCGGTTGTTAAATTATTTGAATCCCACCACTGGCATGGCCATGGTGGGCATTGGCCTACTCGGCTCCGGAGGTGCCCTCTTTCCCCACAGCCTCCAGCCTCCATTTTGTCTCCAAAAGTGCCTTTCTCCCAGCTTGGAACAGAACCAAATGGATATTTCTTCCCACTCAACCACTCAAGATTTAAATTGGGGCTGTTGCCATTCATTTGACTTGAGTGCAGATCGCACAGAAAGAGAACTACATTGGGTGAGAAAGACACTGAGCCACGGGTTGGAAGAAATGCCCACCTGGGTTCAGTTCCAAGTGGGAAAAAGGGTTCCACCACAAATGCGCGAACAACAAAAGCGCGCCTGACTAAACCGCGGTGAAAAAAGCGCGCCGACAAAACCGCGCGATGAATGAGCGACAAATTAGCCCTAAAGCGCGCTGACAAAAGCGCGCCGACAGAAGCGCGCTGTAACATAACCCTAACCCTAACCCTAAACCTAACCATAAACTAACCCTAACCCTAACCCTAACCCTAAACCTAACCCTAAACCTAATCCTAAACCTAACCCTAAACCTTACCTTAACTTAAATCGCACTTCTGTCGGAGCGCTGTTGTCGGCGCGTTTTTGTCGGCGCGCTTTTGACATCGCGGTTTTAGCGCCGCGGTTTTGTCGGCGCGCTTATGACGTTCACGCTTTTGTTGGGTCATGGGGAAAAAGACACTGGAAACATGGAGGCTGCTTGGAAAGATATTTTTAATGGTGGACAGGATCACATGGCTTGAGCCCCTGAACAGAAAGGGGGGATCCCATGCTTCCAGATGTTGGGTGAAGAAGAAAAAGAGACTGAGATGCTGAAAGTCCCTGGTTTTATGCCCTCTCTGGCCTTTGATCTTGAGCTTGTATTCTGATTGGTTGTCAGACTCCCATGGGGCCATATAGGGGCAACTCTGTAGGCTGTGCTTTGAGTCCACACTTGGTTGAGCATTGCTTCTTCCCAGGTGCCCTGTGGTGAGAGGGATAAAGGGCTAATACTATCATGTCTTAATCCCATCACCCTGGAGCTGAAGGGGGAGAGCTTTGTTATGTAGAGTACACTGGCTGGGGCCTTTTAATGGCCCATTGACAAAGGTGGCTATTAAGAGTGAGTCTGCTTCCTGCCTAAAAACATCTTTCTCCATTTCTGATCCAGGGAAATATAATATTCCGCCTTTTTCAATATTTCCCAGGATATTTCATTTTTTCTAGGAGAGGGCTGGGTGTTAACTTCCTACACACGTCTCTCTGTTTTGGCAAAGCTTACTCCAAGCTAAGCAACAAAGATCTTCATTCACACTTCCGGGCCTGTTGATCTATCCTTTTGGGTAGCCACAGCGTTTTTCATTTTGCAATGCACTTAAGGTTCTGGGCACACCTATAATCCATTAATTGGAAGAAATGAGGCCTTCTTTGGTTGCACGCCGGTGGTGGGATTCAAATAATTTAACAACCGGTTCTCTGCCCTGATGACCAGCTGGGTAGGTGGGGATCAGTGGTCATGTGACTGGTTGGATGTGGCCAACTCAACATTACTCAGGTCGATGGGCGCTTCGCCTTAGCTGTGACAATGTAACAAGGGTTAACAGGAGAGGCAGTTTCTGTAAGCAGGGAAATAAAGATGAGGCTAGAAACAACACCAGAATGTTTCCTTCCTGCCTTCCTTACAGGATTAGCCCTGCAAAGTGGGGAAAAAGAAAATGAGATTTCTTCCAACAACCGGTTCTCCGAACTGCTTAGAAAGTTAAGAACCGGTACTCCCGAATAGGTGCGCACTGGCTGAATCTCACCACTGTTACACGCCCACCATAAATCTCTAATGGTAATGGGGCTTTTATGTTTTGTTGTAGCTGTCGCATTTCACCAGTAGGGGGTGCTGCTGGGCCTTTGTTCAGTTGTGGGTTGAAGAAAGGATGGATGGAGTAACAGAGCGATTTTTCTACACCGTTGAGAGTGACTCGTTTTCTTGTCAATTTAACTTTGGACTTTAAAAAAAAATGTGATGGGAATAAGAGAATGCCAGAGTTGGAAGGGAACTTGGAGGTCTTCTAGTCCAGCCCCGTTCTCAAGCAGGACACCCTATATCCATGATGATGGTGAACCTATGGCATGCGTGCCAGAGGTGGCATTTATTTATTTTATTAAATTTATTCATTAAATTTATTCATTAAATTAATTTATTAATTTATTAATTTATTAATTTATTAATTTATTAATTTATTAATTTATTAATTTATTAATTTATTAATTTATTAATTTATTAATTTATTAATTTATTAATTTATTAATCTATCAATCTATCAATCTATCAATCTATCAATCTATCAATTTATCTATCTATCTATCTATCTATCTATCTATCTATCTATTTATTTATTTATTTATTAGACTTATATACCGCTTCATAAAGCTTTCAGCCCTCTCTAAGCGGTTTACAGATTTTTAGCAAATTGAGTCAGCAAATTGCCCCCATAGTCTGGGTCCTCATTTTACCCACCTCGGAAGGATGGAAGGCTGAGTGAACCCTGAGCCGGTGAAGTAGCCTGCAGTGCTGCATTTAACCACTGTGCCACCTCAGCTCTGTTAACTAGCTCTGTTTCAGAATCTATTTCTATCAATATATTGTATAACCTTTTTATATGCATTTCACTTTGATCCCTAATTTGTTTTACTAGTTTATCCTCATTTTATGTAATACCAATTTTCTGGTCTTTTTTCCATCTATAGCAATAGCAATAGCAGTTAGACTTATATACCGCTTCATAGGGCTTTCAGCCCTCTCTAAGCGGTTTACAGAGTCAGCATATTGCCCCCACAGTCTGGGTCCTCATTTCACCCACCTCGGAAGGATGGAAGGCTGAGTCAACCTTGAGCCGGTGAGATTAGAACCGCTGAACTGCAGATAAGAGTCAGCTGAAGTGGCCTGCAGTACTGCACCCTAACCACTGCGCCACCTCGGCTCGGCTAAATATATTTATATGCCGCTCAATCCCGAAGGACTCCGGCCGTCTTACAAAAAATATAAGAAAAAACACAAATGATAAAAGAAAACAATTTAAAAACAACAAATACCCCTCATGCATTCATTCAAGTCGGGGCTGGACCTCAACAATGAGGTCAACAGCCCCAGTCCTGCCGGAACAGCCAAGTTTTTATAGCTTTCCTGAAGCCATGAGAGTGGGTATGGTCCGGATTTCCGGGGGGAGCTGGTTCCAGAGTGTCGGAGCAGCCACAGAGAAGGCTTTCCTCCGAGGGCCCGCCAGCTGACACTGTTTGGCTGACGGCATCTGAAGGAGGCCCAATCTGTGGGATCTTACTGGCCGCTGGGAGGTATGTGGCAGCAGGCATGCAGAGCCCTCTCTGTGGGAACTGTGATATCGCCAGCTGCTCTTCTGGATTTCAGTCAGCTGGTTTTCACGGGCTCTGGAGTGCCAGAAAAATGGCCTGAAAAACGTGCAAAAAACAGGCCGTTTTCCGGACCGTTTTCCAAACCATTTTTGGCCAGAAAAATTGCCTTTTGGTGGGTGGTTTTGGGGGCATTTTCAGGGCTTTTGGGGGGCATTTTCAGGGTGCTTTTCAGCTGTTTTCAGCCCCCCAAACAGTCTGAAAACGGCCCCAGAAATGGTCTGTTTTGGGGCATATTTAGGCCGTTTTCCGGCACTCGCAAAGACCAGCTGGCTGGCAGGCATGCAGGGGCCTTCCATTTCGGCACTTGGTGCTGAAAAGGTTCGCCCTCACTACCCTATATAATTTCAGAGAAGTGGATGTCCGATCTTTTCTTCAAATCATCCGGCGTTGGAGCATGCCCAACTCCTGAAGACAAGCCGTTCCACTGATTGCTAATCCCCCCTTTAAACAATGCGTGAGGCTGGCTCTGTATGGCACCAGAGGGGGAGACGATGCGCTCGGTGTTGATAAAAATGATCCAGGGAGGTCCTTTAGTCAGGAAATCCCTCTTGGAGGGAGAAGGAATCTGAGCGATTCAGAGGAAATTGTCACCGCAACGCCACATAAAAATTGCAATTAAACTTTAATTTACAAAACCCATTGAAATGGGAGAAAAGAGAGGATTCTCCAAGGTGTTTTAGGATTTGCTATTTCTCCTCCTCCTCCTCCTCCTCTTCCTCTTCTCATTTTCTCTTTTTTTCTCCTTCTTTCTCTTCTTCCTTCTCCTCCTTTTCCTTCCCCTTCTCCTCCTCCTTCTCTTCCTTCTCTTTCTCTTTTCTTCTCCTTCTCCACCTTCTCTTCCTCCTTCTCCTCCTCTTCCTCCCCCTCCTTCTCCTCTCCCCCTGCTATTCCTCCTTTTCCTCCTCCTCCTCCTCCTATCCCACTCATCCTTTTTTCTTTTTTATCCTTCTCTTTCTCTTTTTCCTTCCCCTTCTCCTTCTCCTCCTCATCCTTCTCTTTCTCCTTCTTCTTCTCCTTCTCCACCTCCTCCTTCTCCTCTTTCTCCTCCCCTCCTTCTCCCCCTGCTTTTCCTCCTCCTCCTCTTTTCTCTCTCATCCTTTTCTCTTTTTTCTCCTTCTCTTTCTCCTCTTCTTTCTCCTTCTTCTCCTTCTCCTTACCCTTCTCATTCTCCTCTTATCTCTCTCATCCTTTTCTCTTTTCTCCTTCTCTTTCTCCCGTCTCATTCTTCTCCTTCCCCTTCTCCTCTTTCTCCTTCTCCTCCTCCTGTTATGTTTCTCTTTCTCCTTCTCCACCACCACCTCCTCCTCTTTCTCCTCCTTCTCCTCTTCCCCCTTTCCTCCTCCTCTCCTCCTTTTTTCTTTTTCCTCCTCCTCCTATCCCTCTCACCCTTTTCTCTTTTTCTCTTTCTCCTTCCCCTTCTCCTCCAATTTCTCCTTCTCCTCCTATTTCTCCTTCTCCTCCTTCCCCCCCTCTCCTCCTGCTTTTTTTCCTTTTTCTCCTCCCCTCCTCCTCCTCCTCCTCCTCTCTTCCTTTCCTTTTATTGGTAGTCTTAGAAAGATACTTTAGCTTTATTAAATCTGGTTTTACAAGAACACTTTATGGGATTCTACCTCTTTGTCCCTCACAGGAGTTCTTACCATTTATGGATGGTGGTGGAGGGGAGGGGGGAACCCAATATCCTTGGAAACCGCTCTGCAGAAGTTTTTAGAACTTCTCACTGTTTCCGCTTATCAGACACGGATGGCGATTCATTTGAACTTTTTATATTCTTTTCCTTGGCGAAGAAATGACTTCCATTATGGGAGATATTACGGATCTTTTTCTAAGAGACTTGAGGGGGATAAGCAGAAGAGCGGCCAGTACTATGCTACGTTTATTTTTATTTTCTCTCTTCCGAATGCTTCATTATCTTTTATAAAATTGGCTCTCCTCAGCTCACAGATTGGAAGAAAAAAGCCGAGAAAAGCCGGATACGACTTATTGAATAAGTGGAACTTTTTCTC
This sequence comes from Thamnophis elegans, assembly GCF_009769535.1. NCBI lineage: Eukaryota > Metazoa > Chordata > Lepidosauria > Squamata > Natricidae > Thamnophis > Thamnophis elegans. Next base: position 143,300,973 of record NC_045543.1, on the reverse strand, counting down.
TTTTTATTATTATTATCGTTGTTGTTGTTTTGCAATTTCATCCCGAATCGCTGACTCTTCATTCCGTTCATTTGAAAATGGTTTGGTTTTATGGGAAGATGAAAACACTTCGGGGCTGCCTCGAATTATCTTTAGGGTTTAAACTAATATTTCTGCCTTTCAAGCCTTCTCGAGAAGGAGAGAAGGAGGTTGCGAATTGAACAGCCAAACAATTCTCCATCTTGTAGAGCTGTGATGGTGAACTTGTGGCAGGGAGAGCCCTCTCTCGCCCCAGCTAAGCTCCACTGCGCATGCACACGGGGCTCTCGCTGGCCAGCTGATTTGGGGGTCTCTGCCCAGTGGTGGGTCTCCTACCGATTCAGTCCAGTTTGGCTGAACCAGTAGTGCTGCCATCCTATTTTCAGCTCTGTGCATGCACACAACAATTTTAATTGTACTGTGCGTGTGTGCACAGTGCGCAAACTGGCAGTAGTGTCTGCCAGAACCCACCCATGTCTCCGCTGCATATGCACAGGGGGGAACACATATGGGAAATGTGTGTGCATGCATGCAGGGTGGAGTCACGCACATACATGGGGGTGGGAGTGCAGGGGGATGCAACATTCCCCCTCATGGCCTGTTTTTGCTCACAGGAGGCTGTTACTCTGTTACTCCATCTATCTGTCTGTCTGTCATCTAAAGGGGCATTTGGGACATGTCTTCCTCAACCCAGAAAATATCAAATGGCATATTTCTTTGCTTGCTTTGCTTTCTACAATACAATAGCAGAGTTGGAAGGGGCCTTGAAGGTCTTCTAGTCCAACCCCCTGCTTAGGTAGGAAACTTTACACCACTTCAGACAAATAGTTAGCCAACATCTTCTTTTTTTTTCTTTTTTTTTGTAAATGTGTTTTTTATTTTCCATTTTTCATTTTCATACAGTCACATATATACTGTGCAGAACCGGGGCCATATAACATTAAACAATAAACACAGCCATTCCTCTTGTCAACAATACCCCCCAAAATAGAAACCCAATGTACCTCTTCGACCCTCCATACATCCTTTCTTTCGCCCCCCCCTCCAACTTTCCATCTTCCCTTATCCAACATCTTCTTAAAGACTTCCAGTATTGGAGCATTCACAACTTCTGGAGGCAACTTCTGTTCCACTGATTAATTGTTCTCACTGTCAGGAGATTTCTCCTCAGTTCTAAGTTGCTTCTCTCCTTGATTAGTTTCCACCCATTGCTTCTTGTCCTGCCCTCAGGTGCCTTGGAGAATAGCTTGACTCCCTCTTCTTTGTGGCAGCCCCTGAGATATTGGAAGACTGCTATCACGTCTCCCCTAGTCCTTCTTTTCATTAAACTAGAAATATCCAGTTCCTGCAACCGTTGTTCTTATGTTTTAGTCTCCAGTCTCCTAATCTTCTTTGTAGCTCTTCTCTGCACTCTTTCTAGAGTCTCCACATCTTTTCTACATCATGGTCACCAAAACTGGATGCAGGGGGGATTGTAAGAATGAGATGTGATGTAGCCATAACAACATTCTTTTTAGAAAGCCAAGGTCATCTACACTTGGCTGAATCTGGATGGGTGGAAGCTGCCAGCATGGCAGTGGAAGATTGGACCATGTGATGGACATGTGGGTATAGGGGCAGAATCTTGAACTTTCAACTGGGTGGGAAAACCTGGAAGCTTTCAGATTCGGGTTTTCCCAGATGTGCCAACATGGCTCTCTTCATAAATTGAAACATTGAGGAATCCTTTGCCTTGGACTCTGATTTAATTTTGGATGCTGTGTTTAGATCAGACCGCAGGCAGCCAGATTGTCCAAGCCCAAAATTTCGAGCCTGGTGGCATAGGGAATTCTATTGTGAGTACAGGAGTGGAGGACTCTTCTTGTGAAATACCTCTGGACCCGCTCAATTCTATTAATGTCGGATATACAGTGTGGATTCCAGGCAGACGAGCTGTATTCGAAAATTGGTCTGGCAAAGGTTTTGTATGCCCTAGTAAGTAATACAACGTTACCGGAGAAGAAGCTTCGCAAAGTTAGGTTAACAATTTAATTTACTCTTCCTTCCTCTTTTTGAATGAAACAAAAGGGGATCAAATTAGGACTGGTATGGCTCCACGTGGAGTTGGGGAAGGTTTCTTGTCACTTACCAAGAAGGGGAGGGACACAAAAATGAATTAAACAATCTTCCTGGTGCAGCCCCCATATTTGTAAGGTTGCAAAATTAGCAAGTCTCTGATCTACCAAATAATCGATATGAGGCTGAAGTGGGTGGAAGTTTCACGGTGTGGGAAGCCCATCCCCCTCCTAGAGAATGAAGTATTTTGGGGGGTATTAAAAGAGGCAGAATATTATATTTCCTCAGGGGAGAAATGGAGAAAAATCTTAACAAAGGCAGAAAGCAGCTCCATAGCTTCAAGTCTTCAGAAATGGATATTTTGTGCCTATTAAGAAAGACTGGGAGAATCTATTCGTGAACAAAATGCCTTCAACCACAGTTCCGGCTGGAGCTGATGGGATTAAGAATTTGCATTCCCCCACCCAGCTCCAAGGACAGGACCTTTATGACATAATGGGATTAACCCACCACCATTGAAATAGTAAAAGACACACTACATTGCAAACACCCCTGGTGTATCACAGTTACCAAACCCCAGAACCGTTCAAAGATCCATCCGCTCACTCAGCCATTTGATCAGCCATCCCAGAAGCATGATGCTGTCACTTGTGACCCGTCAAAACCGCGCTCGACTAAGCCGCACCCGATTAAACTGCGTTGCTGACGTCATCACCAGGGCGACAACAGCCAGCGCGGAGAAAGAAGGGTGCTTTAAATAGCGCTTTGAAAGCAAGCTGATTCAACTTAAGGTAAGGGTTAGGTTTAGGGTTAGGTTTAGGGTTAGGTTAAGGGTTAGGGTTAGGTTTAGGGTTAGGTTAAGGGTTAGGTTTAGGGTTAGGTTTAGGATTAGGTTTAGGGAGGTTAGGTTTATGGGTTAATTTTAGGTTTAGGGTTTACAGCGTGCTTCTGTCTCCGCGCTGTTGTCGCCCTGTTGATGACGTCAGCGACGCGGTTTAGTCGGGTGCTGTTTAGTCGAGCGCAGTTTTGTGGTGGAACCGCTGTCACTAAAGTTCCCGGAAAACCAAATAAACAGAGACTTTCTTTCCAACCAGCCAGCCTCCATTTTATTACCCGTGATTTTGGAACTGGACCAGATTTTCCTTCCTACAATATAAAGCATCACACAGAACAAAAAAAGAAAAGTACAGTCACCATGTGCTTTACTGCTCAATTGTTTTACTGTAACAGGAAACAAGAAATTCTACTTAGAACAAAAGAGCATAGAGTATATACCAGTCTTGATGAACCTTTTTGGTACCGAGTGCCGAAACAGGACCATGCAGGTGTGCAGGGGTGTGCCAGAATCTGGAACAGCAGCTGTCCAATGCGCATGCATGCGCCAGGCAGCTGCTCTTCCGGTTTCCAGTGTGTGCATGCACACTGACCAGCTGCTCTTCAGGTTTCTGGTATGCATGCATATGTAAAGACCAGCTGACCAGTGCGCATGCATGCACCAGAAACCAGTAAATCGTCTTCCTGGTGTCCACATGCACGTTGATTGATAGAAATAGATTCTGAAACAGAACTACTTAAAGACTGCATGATTAAGTGGGCACAAAATTTCGAAGAACCAATAATGATGGATACATGGGGAAAGATATGGGTAAGAAATGTAAAATTTATGCAAGCCCAAAACGTGAGAGAGAATTTCTACAAGATGTTTTATAGATGGCATTTAGACCCCAAAAAATTAGCTTGTATGTATCCGAACCTACAACCTAAATGCTGGAGATGTGATTGTGCTGATGCTACATATTACCATATATGGTGGACTTGTAAAAAGGTCAAAGCATTTTGGATAAAAAAATATGGTGGATTATGCAAAATATTTTTAAAAAGAGGATAAAGTTTACTCCTCAGTTATTCTTGTTAGGTATAACTACTGATTGTACTGTTATAGAGACTAATTTGATTTTGAACCTTACAACGGCAGCAAGACTGTTGGTGGCGCAGTACTGGAAGAAGGAAGAATTGCCTACTATTCAAGAATGGACATTAAAAGTAACAAACTTAGCAGAGATGGCTTGACGGATACGCTTCAAGGCGCTAGTCGTCACTTATAAAGCCCTTCATGTTATTGGACCTGGGTACTTGAGAGACCGCCTGCTGCCAATTACCTCCACTAGACCGATTAGATCCCACAGATTAGGCCTCCTCCGAATTCCATCCGCCGGCCAGTGCCGACTGGCGACTACCCGGAGGAGAGCCTTCTCTGTGGCTGCTCCGACCCTCTGGAACGAACTCCCTGTGGAGATTCGAACCCTCACCACCCTCCAGGCCTTCCGCAAAGCCGTTAAAACCTGGCTGTTCCGACAGGCCTGGGGCTAAAGAGCTGTTGCCCCCGTCTCGAATGGTATGATTGTTGTGTGTTTTTAAATTATGTATTGTTATGTTTCGTCTTTTATTTTTTGTCTGTACCCCCCTTCCCTGATTTGAATTGTGAGCTGCCCTGAGTCCCCTTCGGGGGAAAGGGGCAGCATATAAATATAATAAAATAAAATAAAATAAAATATCAGCATACCTCAAGGACCATTCAGATGAGAAATACAAGCTGGAATGGAGAAGATGGATTGATTCCATTCAAAACAAATATGGGACTAAGAAATTTCAGTTAGCTTATGAATGAATGAACAAGGAATGTTACAACTCATCTAAAGTTAGCTTTACAAAAAAGGGGAGTTAAAGTACAAGCGAGGGATGATGCTAAAGTTAGTTTATTTTAGTATATGCTTGTTCGATATTTGCTCTGGGAGGTTATGGGGGGGAAGGGGGGAGGGGATGTGGGATTGGGGCGGGGGAGGTATATATTTGTAAAACTCTTTAAAACTTTCAATTTTAAAAAAAAAACCCAGCTGGCCAGCACGCCAGAACCCGGAAGAGCAACAAGTGATGGTTCGCGTGCCCACGGAGATGGCTCTGCGTGCCACTTCCGGCACGCATGCCATTGGTTCACCATCACAGGTATATATACCATAGATGCAAACCTGTAAACACTGACATCTACTGGCTGAATGATACTGTAGTTGTTGCATTAGAAATGCATTACAATAATTAATTCCAACACCGCTAGAGTTAGGCACAACTAGACAGGTATAACCTTTATTCTTTTAAATGGAGCTTTAGTTACAAAGTGCTGTCTCAGGACTTCACTTAACACTCTGCTTAAATTTCAATTGCAGCTAAGCCTCCAAAGACTTGTTTACGGCTCCTTGAAAATGCGACAACACAGCCCAGCTTCACTATAAAACCCACCAAGCTGTAGACAAAATGGAACGTTATTTCTACCGGGAGGTGCCCTCCACATGTGTTTCTTAGATGTTGGGCAAGTTTTCCTGTTTGCACAATTTCAAGTGATTGATTATCTTAGCAATATTCGCAGGCTGTGATCTTCTGGAATCTTAAATATATATATATATATATATATATATATATATTTTAGCCTTTAAAATCCATCATTCGATTGATTCATTGGACAATAAAATGCCAAGAAAATGTTTACCCTCTAAAATGGAATTGTGTAAGCTTGCACAAATGTGTTTTTTTTTTCCCCTAGCCAACCACGATCCCAGCGCTGACTGAATAAATGATGAATGCCTCTAAGAGTTTATTGCGCATTTGTTGATTTAGAGAAAGAATCTGATAAAAATGAATAGATTTGATTGATGGTATGTTTGAGCCGATACGGAGGTTGGTTCCCAAAAGCGATAAGAGAGGCACATAAGTAACGTAAAGCAGGAATGAAAATAAATGGGGAACTTAAGGAACAATTCTACTTAAATAGTGAGCGATGTCCCCTTGGATATGAAATGCATTTACAGAAAACACGTAAAGAATGTTTGCAGGGGTATTAGAGGTTCGATGTTTGGAGATTTTGATGATGAATGCATTCGTGTTCCAACCCAGTTACCCCAAACATGACAAAACCTATGACGTGAACACAAAGGATTCCTTTATTGGGAACGCCAGCAGCCCCGGCAAAAAGTTTCTCTCTCAACGTAGGCTAACAAGTCCATCTGGCCAGGAGAGGAATAGCTGTCTGCCACATCTATTCATCTTCACCCCCTGACTTTTATCCCCAGAGCTAGAGTGGAGCTTCGCTAGAAGTGGTGGTTCTTCCATCCCAAGGACCAGCCCATAGATTTCCACTGCTCTCCTTTCCTCTGCCTTCTGCGCATCCGTGCCTCAGGCACTGGAGCCAGCTGTTCTCCTCTTCCTCATCAGCCACCTCCAGACAGGTCTGTTGAGGCTGTTGACTCTCCATCTGAGCGCTGACGGACGGACCAGGCTCCCCCTCTGTCTCTATGTCTCTGTCTCTCTGTCTCTGTCTCTCTGTCTCTCTGTCTCTGTGTGTGTGTGTGTGTCTCTCTCTCTCTCTCTCTCTCTCTCTCTGTCTCTCTCTGTCTCTCTCTGTCTCTGTCTCTGTCTCTGTCTCTGTCTCTGTCTCTGTCTCTCTGTCTCTCTCTCTCTCTGTCTCTCTCTCTCTCTGCCAGCTCCATTCCCTCTTCCCCAGGTTGCCTTGATGCTGACCCTGACTCCCACACAGCCTCCTCTCATTTGGCTGCTGGAGGAGCTGGTGGCCAATAGGCCACAACAGTTTGCACACAAATGATATTGTGTGGTTATCTGAAAAACCTGAATCATTTGAAGCAAATGTTAAATTGCTTCATTTACAAATAGAGCGAAGACAACGGCATGCATGAGGCTGACTTTTCTGACCTAGGCTCCCCGCAAAAGCCCGAGGCAGAGTCCTGGTCCCGACAAAACCCCTTTTATTAAAAGAATGTGAATTCCTCTCATTCACATTCAGCAAAGGCCTGGCAAACAGTCTTTCAAAGGAGTATTTAGGACTACATACCTTATCTGTCTTGGAAAGGTGCCATGTAAATATTTTCCAAATGAGGTACTGTGCAAGGAAAGACTTGGGCACAGAGTCTCTGAGATTCACGGACAGATCTCCACACTCCTGAAACGAACCTAACGACCAAATGAATGAATTGTTTCCTGCAGAAGCCCCCTCCCCTTTTGCTCCTCTTTTATTTGCTATGGGAGGGGCCTTACCTTCCACCTGTGGCTTTACTCCCAAGGCTACCCTGATTTCTGAGCTGTTCTTTTCTTCTGGCAGCTCTGCGCATGCGGACACTGGGAAAAGGCTCCTCCTGTTTCTCTGCCTCACTGCTGTCTAGCTCTTCCATCCTGGTGATGCCTTTTGAAGTTATCTCACATCTGACATTTGGGAGTTTTATGATTGGACTGTGTACGGGATGCCAAGGGGAGGGGAATGAAATATACAATATATTATTTGCTTTCGCGCCTAAATAACCAGACTTCGCTTAGCTTCGCTTCTAATCATTTATAATTAGTAAAAGTACACTTGATCTCTAGCAATGGAGTCCTGTGGTTTTCTTTCCTGATTTTTGAATGAAGAAGGACCTGACAGTAGGCACCTGATCTCTGCCAGCCAGCCTTGTCCTAGCCTTCCCCAGACTCCAGAACTGGCCCATGTTCCTCCCCAACCTCCTCACTGTCTGACTCTGCTGCCAGCTCTGCTGGCTGCTGGTTGGCCACAAGAGTTGACAGGGTTAAAATAATCAAGATAGAATTCACAACCACATCATTAAAGTCCCACTGTTTTGGCATCCTTGGTGTTCACTGAACCTGGTTGGTTTCTTGCAGACATTTCATTACCCAACTAAGTAACATCATTGGGGCTAGAAGAGGGTGGGGATTTCAAACTCCATTCCTTACTAGCACTGATGATGTTACCTAGTTGGGTAATGAAATGTCAGGAAACAACCAAGTTCAGAGAGCTTCAAGGGCCCTTCCTTTCAACCCTGAGCTGAAAATTATTCTCTAATATTGGCAGATGTTATAGAAACACAGAAATACAAATCTTTCGAAACAAAGCTCATAATCTCCATGTATCCTGAGTTATGAGAATATAAATCTTCAGTACAGATAGTTCTTGGCATACAACAGTTGTCAGGCCTGTCGCCATCTTTTCTGTTGGATCTCAGGCCTGCCACACTTTCTATTATTTTACTATGTATTTTCTATTGTGGGAAAATGGGAGGGGGGATTGTATGGAGGTAGATGCTATGTAATCATAACAACATTCTTTCCAGAAAGCCAAGGTCATCCTTTGTGTTTTCACCTCTGCACCTGACTGGAACTGGGTGGGTGGAACTGCCAGCATGGCAGTGGAAGATTGGACCAGGGGATGGACTTGTGGATGTGTGGGCAAGATCTTGAACTCTCAACTGGGTGGGAGAAATTAGGAAGCTTTCAGATTCGAGTTTTCCCAGATGTGCCAACAGGGCTCTCTTAATAAATTGGAACTTTGAGGAATCCTTTGCCTTGGACTCTGATTTAATTTTGGATGCTATTTGGGACCCTGACAACAGTTTATTTAGTGACCATTTGAAGTTATTACTGGAAAAAGTGTCTTATGACTGGGTTTTATCCTTATGACCAGTGCAGCATCCCTGTGGTGACTTGATCAAAATTCAGATGCCTGGCAACTGACTCATATTTATGAAGGTCACAGTGTCCCCGGGGTCATGTGATCCTCTTTGGTGACCGTCTGACAAATAAAATCAATGGGGAAGCCCGATTCACTTAACAACCGTATTACTAACTGGACAACTGCAGCGATTCACTTAACACCTGTGGCAAGAAAGGTGGTAAATGGGGCAAATTCACTTAACAACAGTCTCACTGAGCAACAGAAATGTTGGGCTCCATTGTGGTCGTAAGTCGAGGACTACCTGAATCCATATCTAAGGAACGCATATAGGAAGACACCAGGGCTGAGTTCCTGCCAGTTCTAAGTTCTTCTATAGAAGAGGTTCCACAAATCTACAGTGCCGTTTAGAACCGGTTTCAGCGCCCTCCCCCCGCCCGTCCGCATATCATCGAGATGAAGAGCGAGAGGAGGAATTCTGGGAGTTGAAGTCCACAAGTCTTAAAGCTATCAAGTTTGAACACCCCTGGGGCTTTTTTTCCTAAAGGGTTAGGGGTGCAAGGGTCTTGTAACTTGACAGCTTTAAGACTTGCGTGCTTCAAATGCCAGAGTTTCTGAGCCAACATTTTGGTTGCTAAGCAAGAGTGTTGTTAAGTGAGTTTCACCACATTTTACAAGTTGGCCACGCCCACCCAGTCACATGGCTGGCAAGCCACTCCCACCCAGTCACATGGTTGGCAAGCCACTCCCACCCAGTCACATGGCCAGCAAACCACTCCCACAAAGCAGGCCAAAGCAGAAGAGGTTCTAAAAAAATTTGAAACCCACCACTGGAAGACACATTGATACGTTGAACAGTGGTGGGATTCAAATAACATAACAACCGGTTCTAATGATTTCTTCCAACAACCAGTTCACCAAACTGCTCAGAAAGTTAACCGATTTTTGTGGTGCGAACCGGCTTAACCCACCACTGACCTTAAGTGAAGTTCAAATCCTAGTACTTGCATGAACAAATGTTCTCCATCCTAATGTCCTTTTAATAATAAATCAGAGTTCTTCTAAGGAGATTTCAGGTAGATTATTAAAACACATCCAGTCTAATACATTAAGAGCTATTGTCAGCCTCTGTTTCGCTACTTGCTTTCGGCTGTCATTGAAACGGGGAGGGGGAGGCCTGGTATTTGGGAAGTTTTAATTACAGGAGAGACTGTGTAAAGGGAGTTTTGTTCTCACCATCTACTGGAGATAGTGGATGGGCCCGCCAAGGCCAACTGTCCTGAATACCAACCTGATGATGCTTTTTGAAGATGGAACTCACATGACACCTGAGGGTTCTGCGGATTGGACTATGGGATGGGGTTACCAAGGGGAGGGGTTTGGCTATGGTGACACAGTGGTTACAGTATTGCAAGCTAACTCTGCTGACCGCCAACAGTGTGATCCCGACCAGCTCAAGATTGACTCCGCCTTCCATCCTTCCGAGGTTAGTAAAATGAGGACCCGGATTGTTGGGGGCAAACCGCTTAGAGAGGACTATAAAGCACTGTGAAGCGGTATATAAGCCTAAGTGCTATTGCTATTAGTTCTCTGGGTGGCACAACGGTTAGAATGCAGTATTGCACATTAATTCTGCCAACTGTCAGGAGTTCGATCCCGACTGGCTCAAGGTTGACTCAACTTCCATCCTTCCGAGGTCGGTAAAGTGAAGACCGAGGTTGTTGGGTGCAATATGCTGACTCTGTGAACTGCTTAGAGAGGGCTGTGAAGCAATGTGAAGTGGTATATAAGTCTAAGTCTATCGCTATTGCTATTGCTATAAGTCTACCACTATTGCTATTAAGATTCTTAATACACAATTGGTAGTAGGGGAATAGAGGTGGACATCTTGAAATACATTGTCCATAATCTGCAGACAAAATTGGAAAGGTGACTCAAGAAACAGAACAGTTTTAGGTAGCATCTTCAGTTTGAACATGGCATTAGTCTAAAATTTGTCTCTGATTTTGTATCCCAGTTCATTCTGGAGTGCATGAAAGAGTGAAGAAAAGAGCAACAAAGATGATTAGGGATCTGGAGGCTAAAAGATATGAAGAACGGTTGCAGGAACTCGGTATGTCTTGTCTAGTGAAGAGAAGGACCAGAGGAGACATGATAACAGTCTTCCAATATTTGAGGGGCTGCCCCAGAGAGGAGGGGGAGAGGGGGTCAAGCTATTTTCCAAAGCACCTGAAGGCCAGACAAGGAATAATGGATGGAAACTGAACAAGGAGAGATTCAACCTTAAAATAAGGAGAATATTTCTGACAGGGAAAGCAATCAACCAATGGAACAGAAATTGCCTTCAGAAATTGTGGGAACTTCATCACTGGAAGCTTTGAAGAAGAGACTGGACAGCCATTTATCAGAAATGGTGTAGGGTCTGTTTGGGTGGGAGGTTGGACTAGATGACCTACAAGGTCCCTTCCAACTTGCTAATCTGTATCTGTATATTGGGTGTCTAGAAAGAGTGCAGAGAAGAGTGACAAAGATTATTAGGGCATTGGAGGCTACAATGTATGAAGAGGAGTTGCAAGAATTGGGTATGTCTAGTTTAATGAAAAGAAGGACTAGGGGAGACATGATAGCAGTGTTCCAATATCTCAGGGGTTGCCACAAAGAGGAGGGAGTCAAACTATTCTCCAAGGCACCTGTGGGTAGAACAAGAAGCAATGGGTGAAAACTAATCAAGGAGAGAAGCAACTTAGAACTGAGGCTAAATTTCCTGACAGTTAGAACAATTGATCAGTGGAACAGCTTGCCTCCAGAAGTTGTGGGTTCTCATTTTCATCCAGTTTTGGTTGCCACAATGTAAAAATGATGTGGAGACTCTGGAAAGAGTGCAGAGAAGAGCAACAAAGATGATTAGGGGACTGGAGACTAAAACATATGAAGAACAGTTGCAGGAACCGGGTATGTCTAGTTTAATGAAAAGAAGGATTAGGGGAGAGATGATAGCAGTGTTCCAATATCTCAGGGGCTGCCACAAAGAAGAAGGAGTCAAGCTATTCTTCAAAGCATCTGAAGGAAGGACAAGAAGTAATTGGTGGACACTTTAACAAATAGAAACACAACATTGAATTAAGGAGAAATTTCCTGAAAGTGAGAACAATTAACCAGTGGAACAACTTGCCTCCAGAAGTTGTGAGTGCTCCATCACTGGAGGTCTGTAAGAAGAGATTGGACCACCATTTGTCTGGGATGGCATAGGCTCTCCTGCTTGTGCAGGGGATTGGACTAGAAGACCTCCAAGGTCTCTTCTAACTGCCATTCTGTTAATTGCATTAAGTGGAAACCCAGCTCTGCGACTTAAGATTTTTTCGGAAAGACTTCTTAAACCCTCTCCTAGGTAACCAAAGAGCAGAGGCTAACGTTGGCTTAGCAACAATCAGAAACGCGTCCAGATGTCTGAATGCAGGCAATGCCGCATGGATCAGATGTGAGACTATAAGTAGAATCGTAGAAAAGTTTCTTATCTTTGGGTTGCCATGCCAATGGCCGATGACGCGGCTCGCTTCGCTTTATAAAAGCAGGCATTCTCCATACGTTTTTTTGACTTTCAGTCATCAAGGAGTTGTGCAGCTTTTTTTAAAAAAGGGAGGAGAAACAGAGGAAGGAAGCCAGTGCCAGATTTCTCAGTGATGTTTCCTGTAGCAACAGAGCTCTCCCTGAAAGGCACTTTCCAAAGGATGATGACCTGGAAAACATCCAGAAGCAGACAGACACCTCCTGAAACGAGCCGGTCGAAAAACCGAGATATTTTCAGCATCGTTCTAACTCCTGATCGCATCCCCCAATTCTGCATACCTTCCTTGGAGGTAGATCACTCCACATTTCAGCCTGCTGAGACAGGAGGAGGCCTTCAAGAAGCATCTCCAAGAGGTAGACCGTCTGAAGAAGCTATTCGAAGACCAAGACGGGTGAGGAGCTCACCTGAGATCAGCCTAAGAAAAGATTTTCACAATCAAGGTCCGAGGGGCGAAAGAGATGTCGGTTTTTCTTCTCCGGAGTTAGTGGCGCATTCAGATCCCGTGACGCAAGCGGCATTGTCTCTGCCTCACCTGGCCAAAATCACGACCCCCTACGGATTCCTGACGTTGGGAGAATGTCCCAAAGTCCGTAGGAAAGAATCGTTATTCTTTGAGTACGAGTCTACAGAGTTCCAATTCTACATGCCCAAACAGACTCTTCCATCGGTCGCTCCAACTTGGAACCTCTCAAGGAGGTTGGAGGTCTCCTCAGACAAGGGGTCAAAGGCCAAAGGGTGCCCCAATAAACACCAGAAGAAACTGTTTCAGCTGCTGATGAAGAAGCACCTGCCTGTCATTAGAAAACGGAGGTCCAATCGTGCCTCCGAAGACAGATGCGTGATCCCGTCGGAGCTGCTCATGAGCTGTCCCTCTGCTTCTCTCCAGTGCAACCCCCGAGTGCAATGATGAGTGTGGGAATGGTGGAGAGGGGTGAAGGGGATGCCGAGGGCTACAAGGGAAAACCCCTTGCATTTCTCAGGTTGGTTATCCCACCTCGGTGACTTAGGTGGAGGAGGGAAGGGATCCCTGCTTGTTACATGTTTCCTCTGAGTTTATTGGTTCAGGAAGGAAGGGAGGGAGGAAGGAGAATTCCAGGAGGGAGGGAGGGAGGGAGGAAAGGAGTAGAAAAGGGAAGGAGGGAAGGAATAAAAGAAGGGAGGGAGGGAGGGAAGAAGGGAGGAAAGAGAGAGGGGAAGGAAAGCAAGAAGGGAGGGAGAAAGGAAGGAAGGAAGGAAAGAAAGAAAGAAAGAAAGAAAGAAAGAAAGAAGAAAAGGAAGAGAGGAAGGAATGAAAAGAGGGTGGAGGGAGGGAAGGAAGAAGGGAGGAAAGAAGGAAGGAAGGAGGGAAAGGGGGAAGGAGGCAAAGAAGAAGTGAGGGAGGAAAAAAGGAAGAAATGGAAGGAGGGAGGGAAGGGAAAAGGAAGGGAGAGAGGGAGGGAGGGAAGAAGGGAGAAAGGATTGAGAGGGGGAAATAAGACAAGAAGGGAAGGAGAGAGGAATGAAAGAAAGAAGGGAGAAAAGTAAGGGGGAAGGAATGAAGGGAGGGAAGAAGGGAGGAAGGAGAAAAGGAAGGAACAGATGGAGGGAAGGAGGAAGGGAAGGGGAAAGGAAGGGAGGGAGGGAAGGAAGGAAGGATGGAAGGAAGGAAAAAAGAAGGAAGGAAGGAATGAAGGGAGGGGGGAAGAAAGGAGGAAGGAGAAAAGGGAGGAAAGAATGGAGGGTGGGAGGGAGGGAAGGAAGGAGGAAGGGAAGGGAGAAGGAAGGAAGGAAAGAAAAATCTCAGAGGGGAGGGAGGAAGGAAGAGAGGAAGAGAAGAAGAGAGGCTTTTGGGGATTTATAAGGTACAAAGTACAAGACTTAATTGATCCTTTTTCCTTTCTTAAAAAGAAGAGGGGAGAAAGTTATTCTTGCTAACTTTAGTGGTGCCCTGGGGGATTTCAGAGGACTGGGCTATCTTTATAAAAGGAAGCCTGTTGATTTAAAAACAAGGAGAAGCAACAGAACTTTCTCTGCTGTGTTTTATTTTCTCGGGCACATAAAACATTGCCAGCAAACAGTGCGTGGGTTTGCTAGAAAAATAGGGCGTCTACACTCGTAGAGCCAGACAGAGAAAGAAAGAGAAAGAAACTTAACCAAACAAGATTAATTTGCTCATAAAGTCCACAATATATTAGGTTGATAAGATTAAAGGGGAATTACGCACGTTTCTTGGCATTAAACCAATTTTTCACTGGTTTAAAATGGAAGCATTTTTGTGCGTTTAGGAGGCTTCTATTGATGTGGCTTCTGATGAGAAGTACTGGTGATCATGTGAACCCCAGAATTAAATCATCATATAGCTTTTGATAAAATATTTGTGGGCTCGGGCATTGGAAAAACATATATTTGGGGATGTTGCAAAGTATAAGAAAATAGTAATGTACTTTGGACAATTATAATAGGAGAGAAACCTGTTTGGGCAACATTGGTTGGTGGAGTGGTTATACAAACATAAGGGATAATTTAAAGTGTAGAGATTTATGTGCACAATAGTGCATATAAAATGTTTGTTCTTCGAAGACATTTCGCTTCTCATCCAAGAAGCTTCTTCAGCTCTGACAGGATAGTGGGGGGTGGGGGGGTGGAAGGATTTATATTCCTTACAGGCAGCTGGTCTTTTGCATCCTTTTAGAGAGCCGTTGAGGCCACTTGGAGGTTTATATCTGTGTCCCCAGGGTCACCCCAGTAGTGCAAATGATTCCTGTAGCCTGCAATTGTTTCCTCTGGAAAGCCATTCCTATTCCCACAGCATTCAAAGGGTGTTCAACCCAAATTGTACAGCTAAAAGTCTGTAGAGATTCTCCGTCATCCAAATCATGGTTTTCCCAAAAATCCTTTTTTTATGAGATCTTTCTTGTTTTTTTTTTTTCCTTTTGAAGACTTTGAATTGAATTGAATTTTATTATTTGTATGCCGCCCTTCTCTGGGAGGGACTCAGGGCAGCGAACAACTCAAAAGGGGAAAAGGGGAACATAGAACAGAATACAAGTAATTAAAAAACCAAGAATCGCACAACCATACAAGTCGAGAGGGGAGGGGAACTCATCAACCCCAGGCCTGCCGGCAAAGCCAGGTTTTGACGGCTTTTCGAAAGGCCTGGACAGAGACGAGGGTCCAAATCCCTGTGGGGAGTTCGTTCCAGACGGCCGGAGCTGCCACAGAGAAGGCCCTCCCCCGGGTAGTAGCCAGGTGGCATTGGCTGGTAGACGGAACCCAGAGGAGGCCAACCCTGTGTGATCTAATGGGTCTTTGGGAGGTAATTGGCAGCAGGCGGTCTCTCAAGTACCCAGATCCAATACCATGAAGGGCTTTATAAGTTACGACTAGCACTTTGAAGCGTATCCGGAGAGTAATCAGTAACCAGTGCAGCTCGCGGAGGATAGGTGTAACGTGGGTGTACCGAGGTGCACCCACAATCGCTCGCGCGGCTGCGTTCTGGACGAGTTGAAGTCTCCGAATACTCTTCAAGGGCTGCCCCATGTAGAGCGCATTTCCCACCCAAAGCAGGGAACTTTTTGCAGTGTTTGCAAAAATGCCATGCCCTTCAGTTACAGTCCTCATTACTCAGTAATCTGATTTATGCAAATTATTTTCAACAGAAAAGCCTGGATTTGCATGCCCATGAAACCATCTTGAAATCATTCCTTCTTTTCTTCTTGCTGCAGGTAATTACAGCCACAGAGGTCCCTGTCCTCTCACCACACATCGAGCTGCTGCTAAATTTGACCAGCCGACTCCAAGGAAATAAAGCCGTCCTCCATCAATGACTATTCATTCAGTGACTGCATGAATGTGTAATGATGCTGAGTGTTACTTACAGTATTTTTCAGAGTATAAGATGCACTGGAGTATAAGACGCACCAAGGTTTTGAAGAGGCAAATTTAAAAAAAAAAGGTTTTGCACTCTGCAAACCTCCCCAAAACAGCCCATTTTTCACGACAACGGGCCCGTTTCCTTTTTTTTTTTAAGCCTTTTGTAACCAGCTGATACACTTTCTACAATATGTAAAGAAGGAGGAGTTGTATGTTTGTTTTTAAAATAAATAAAAAAAATTTTTTAAAGGCATGAGTATCCTTTAGGGGGCTTGCAGAGTGCTCCTGGGGGGTGCCCCCCCCAATGAGCAAAAATGGTTTGTTTGTTTATTACATTTATATGCCGCCCTTTTCCCCAAGGGGACTCAGGGCGGCTCACAACTCATATCAGGGGAGGGGGGTACAGACAAGAAATAAAAAGACGGAACATAACAATGCATAATTTAAAAAACACACAGCAGTCATACCATTCGAGGCAGGGGGCAACAGCTCTTTAGCCCCAGGCCTGTTGGAGCAGCCAGGTTTTAAGTGCTTTGCGGAAGGCCTGGAGGGTGATGAGGGTTCGAATCTCCACGAGGAGCTCGTTCCAGAGGGTCGGAGCAGCCACAGAGAAGGCTCTCCTCCGGGTAGTCGCCAGTCGGCATTGGCTGGCGGATGGAATTCGGAGGAGGCCTAATCTGTGGGATCTGATCAGTCTATTGGAGGTAATTGGCAGCAGGCGGTCTCTCAAGTACCCAGGTCCAATACCATGAAGGGTTTTATAAGTAGCGACTAGCGCCTTGAAGCGTATCCGAAGACCAATAGGCAGCCAGTGCAGCTCGCGGAGGATAGGTGTTACGTGGGTGAACCGAGGTGCACCCACGATCGCTCGCGCGGCTGCATTCTGGACAAGCTGAAGTCTCCGAATGCTCTTCAAGGGCTGCCCCATGTAGAGCACGTTGCAGTAGTCCAGTCTAGAGGTCACAAGGGCACGAGTGACTGTTGTGAGGGCCTGTTGTGTGGTCCTTTTTTGTGAAAATGGGCCCATTTTTTGACAAAACAATTGCATGCATAGCGTTTAGGACGCTTATAGAGTACTCCTGGGAGCTGGGGGGGGGGGGAAATGAGCAAAACCAGCTCATTTTTCACTCATTTCTGCCCTCTCCAGGCCCCAGGATCACTCTGAAAGCCTTCTACAGGCTCTGCACAGCCATTTTGGTAAAGGGGCGGGGCTTTGGGAGGCAAAAAAATGCTGTATTCAGTGTATAAGACGCACCCAGATTTTCAGCCTCTTTTTTTGAGGGAAAAAGGTGCATCTTATACTCCGAAAAATACGGTACTTATGTCTGGTCCTCAAGTGCCCAACCATTGCAGTATCCCCATTCGAACCATGATTGTGATGTGTGGCACTTGGCAACCAGCCTGCATTTCTGGTTCTTGCAATGTCCTGCGATCACGTGATTGCAATTTGCAATCCGCCTTGCCAGCAAAAGCAATGGGGAAGCCAGCAGGAAATTAAGAGTCAACGAGGTCTTCGCTTAATGCCTTGTAGTGATTTGCTGAATGATAGTAACCAAGGACTGCTATAAGTTCATGTGATGTCAGACTTTACAACCACAGTGTTTAGTGATGAAAATTTCGGTCCCCAATACTGTCACTGAATAAGGACTATCTCCATAGACTCTAGCACTGAAAATGTCTAACATAGACTCTAGCACTGAAAATGGGTGGATACTAACAGCAATTTGTCTAGAATTGTCTAAATCTCATCCCCCAAATGTATTTATTTAAAAGATGCATATCATCACGCGGTTTGCAAAAACGGTAGCACCAAGTGCTACACAGCGATAAATACAGGATATCATAAACCCGTGAAAATAACCCCAAATCGTCGCAATGAAACACACAATCGGGGAGCCTCACCAAATGCCATACTATGGAGCTGTGGTGGCGCAGTGGTTACAATGCAGTATTACAGGCTAATTCTGCCGACTGCCAGCAGTTTCAGCAGTTCGAGTCTCACCAGGCTCAAGGTTGACTCAGCCTCCCATCCTCCCGAGGTTGATCAAATAAGGACCCAGATTGTTGGAGGATAGTAGGCTGACTCTGCCAGCCACTTAGAGAGCTGTAAAGCACTACAAACAGGGGTGGTATTCAGCAGTTCTGGAGAACCAGTAGTGGACATTTTGAGTAGGTCAGAGAACTACCACCTCTAAGTGATCCTGCCCCCATCTATTCTCTGCCTCCTGAGTCCCAGCTGATTGGGAGGAAATGGGGACTTTGCAGTAACCTTCCCCTGTCAGGCCCACCAAACCATGCCCACAGAACCGGTAGTAAAAAATTGTGAAAAAAATTGTGAATTCACCACTGACTGTGAAGCGGTATATAAGTCTAAGTGCTATTGCTATTCTTTCCTTATTTTCCTCTTTCCTTCCCTCCCTCCCTTCTTTGTCATGATGCCACAGTGGGTGGAATGTAGCACAGTAGGCTAATTCTGCCCACTGTCTGGAATTTGATATGGACCACATCCAGATTAACTCAGCCTTCCATCCTTCTGAGGTCGATAAAATGAGGAACCAGATTTTGGGGGGACAATAGGCTGACTCTGTAAACCACTCAGAGAAGGCTTTAAAGCACTGTGAAGTGGTATATAAGTCTATTGCTATTCTTTCCTTATTTTCCCTCCCTCCCTCTCTCCCTTCCTTGCCATGGTGGTACAGTGGCTGGAATGGAGTACTTCAGGCCAACTCTGCCTACTGTCTGGAGTTTGATCTTGACTAGAGAAGGCTGTAAAGCACCGTGAAGTGGTGTATAAGTCTATTGTTATTCTTTCCTTATTTTCCCTCCCTCCCTCCCTCCCTTCTTGCCATGGTGGTGCAGTGGCTGGAATGGAGTACTTCAGGCCAACTCTGCCCACTGTCTGGAGTTTGATCTTGACTGGATTAGAGCGGGCTGCAGGGGTGGGTTTCAACCGGTTCGCGGCGGTCCCCGCGATCCAGTTGGTCGCCGAAGTAAGTAACTTCCGGGAACGGCGAAGCCCCCCCCCCCCACGCCCGCGCACGCCCGTGCCCGCTCCTTACCCGGTTTTGCCGAATTCTGCGCTTCCACGCATGCGCAGGACGCATACAGCGCCTGCGCGATCCTCCACCGTGCACGCGGACGCCGCCGGCCTCGTTCCAACCGACCCGGTTGGAACGGGGCGAGAAACCCACCCCTGGCGGGCTGTAAAGCACCTTGAAGTGGTGTATAAGTCGAAGTGCTGTTGCTATTCCTAACTTATTTTTAGTGGTGGGATTCAAATAATTTAACAACCGGTTCTCTGCCCTAATGATTTCCTCCAACAGCCAGTTCACCAAACTGCTCAGAAACTTAACAACTGGTTCTCTTGAAGTGGTTCGAACTGGCTTAATCTCACCACTGCTTTCTTCCTTCCTTCCTTCCTTCCTTCCTTCCTTCCTTCCTTCCTTCCTTCCTTCCTTCCTTCCTTCCTTCCCTCCTTCCATTTTAGCCATCCTTTAGGACAGCTCTTTTCAGAAGTACAAAAATAGTGAGCGAGAGCTCGCAGAAGATCAATAAACTGAAACAGGATCAAAACAAAACAAAACACCCACTCAATTTCATCTTATTCATGTCTAAATGAAATCAAGTATTTTATTTAATATTTATTGCTTGTTAAATTTATCCGCCACCCGTATCGCTATCAAAGCAGGTCTGGGCAGCTTGCGAGGTCATTAAATAAGAAAGTTTTCACTACATCAATCGATTGAATTCATTTCATTCAAAATTTCACTGAGTACAGGTGGTCCTCGATTTACGACAGTTCATTAAGTAACCATTCAAAGTGACAACGACACTGGAAAAAAAAGTGACTTCTGGTTGCTTTTCTTGCTTACCACTGACTGTTGCAGAATCTCCATGGTCACGTCATCAAAATTCAGACGCTTGGCAACTGGTTCACATTTATGACGGTTGCCATGTCCCAGGGTTGTATGATCCCTACTTGCAACCTTCGGATGAACAAAGTCAAGGAAGATAACAGCTTCCTTCCTTCCTTCCTTCCTTCCTTCCTTCCTTCCTTCCTTCCTTCCTTCCTTCCTTCCATTTTAGCCATCCTTTAGGACAGCTCTTTTCAGAAGTACAAAAATAGTGAGTGAGAGCAAAGTCAAGGAAGATGACACATTCGTTTAACGACTGCGTGACTCACTTAGCAACTGTGGTGATTCGCCTAACAACCGTGGCAAAGAAAGGTTGAGAAATGGGGCAAAATTCACATCGCGACGGTCTTGCTTAGCAACAGAAATGTTTGGCTCCGTTGTGGTTACGAGTCAAGGACTTACCTGTATAGGCTACAGGTTTAATGAGCTGTGACAACGAATTATTGTTTGCCATATGGGTACGCTCTATCGAATTAAAGATTGTGTGAATTGCCAGATATTCCTTGTTATCTCCATTTCTTTAACCTGGTGTCGGTGTCGAGAAGGTGGATTGGAAACAGCCATAAGGCTCATCCTTGCTGCTATGTCCATCATAGAGGCAAACATTTTCTCTGTATTCAATTCAAGGCACAATGATTACCGTATTTTTCAGAGTATAAGATGCTCCGGACTGTAAGATGCACCTACCTTTTTGGGGGAGGAAAACAAGGGGGAAAAAATCTGCATTTTCTTCCCAGCATTCATCTGGCCCATTCTCTGCGGTCCATTCACTGCCGCCCATACCCCGTGGCCCGTTCACTGCAACCCATTCACCACAGCACATTAACTGCCACTGCAGCCCATTCAGCATGGCCCATTCGGCACTGCCGATCCCCGCCACTTGGAACAGGCTGAAAATGTGATGTGCAGAGGCCAAAAATGGAGCGTGCGATATCAACATTTGGAGTATAAGATGCACTACAATTTTCACCCGCTTTTGGGGGGTGGGAGCGCGTCTTATACTCTGGTATGTTTGTTAGCATATGGCTTTGTTTTATTAGCCAGGAGACTACAATGCAATTGCAGATTATAGCAATAGCAATAGCAGTTAGACTTATATACCGCTTCATAGGGCTTTCAGCCCTCTGTAAGCAGTTTACAGAGTCAGCATATCGCCCCCACAGTCTGGGTCCTCATTTCACCCACCTCGGAAGGATGGAAGGCTGAGTCAACCTTGAGCCGGTGAGATTAGAACCGCTGAACTGCAGATAACAGTCAGCTGAAGTGGCCTGCAGTACTGCACCCTAACCACTGTGCCACCGCGGCTCTGCAGCAGTTTGGCTGCAGGTTCACCAGCTTGGTCAGGTACATAACATGCTTGTGTGCTTCCCATGGGGTGCCATAAGAGGGTGAGCTGGCATCACACCAGAAAGACAAGTGGCTCTTCTTGCAGCAGCATCCAAAGCCCCCTTCCTGGACCTACCTTGCAAATGGTCGATGCAACTGGGAAGGTTCAGAGCCAGCAGGAATCTGACTGCCTGCACAGAGCACCAGCTTGTCTCCCCATCAAAGTGGCACCTCTTTTATTGGCTCGCATAGAAGATGCTTTTGAATTATTAGGCGGTGTGGTGTCTCCTTTGGACGACTCCCCTGATTCTTCCTCAGAGGTCAGCCCAAGGAGAATGAGCTCATTCCTGGCACATCAGGAATGGGGTTGATCAAGGGGTCTGAACAACCATCCAAAATAAATTTGGAGGAGACTTTAGCTGGAGAAAGCTTGCAGGGGCAGATGACCAGTGAAAAGGAGGAAGAGCTGCCTTCTGCATCTGATCCGAGAGCACAAAGGGCAGAGAAAAGGCAGGAGCAATGGAGATCAGCCAGATTACTCAGTTGGGAGGGGGGGCATCCATCTTGAGAGGCTGTACCGGAGAGCTGACTATTTATTAAAGCAGGCAGAGGGAGACCTTGTTGGGAACAACGTGTTGGTTTTCTACCTGTGTGCTTGGTTATCACGCTTCCTGCTTCACTGTGTTTGGAATTGTGCCTTGGAGACTGAACCTTTCTTGCCAAGTGAACTATCGTGTGTGTATTTAAGTTTTGCCTGGTGGGGCTTCGAGGGGAGGAGCTGCCGCCGTCGGGAGCTTAAAAAAGCTCCTGCCAGGACTCTGGTTCGTATATCTTATAAGATCTATAGATATCTCCCCTTTCTGGCAGAAAGGGGCAGGGAGGAGGTCAGTCGTTAGGATCTCTTTGTAATTCATAGCTTTTTTTTTGCTGTGAATGGAGAAGAGATTCAACATTAGCTGAGCCTTTACTCCGGCCAGTTTTCCGCGCTGCCTTTTTTGCAGCCTAGGCAGATTGCCTCCCCCCCCAGGACAAAGCTAAGCTATTTAAAAGCCAATCCGGGCGGGGACCATTCCCGAGGAATTTCTTCTATTACTATTTAAAATACCAGCTTCAATTTCGCAAAAGGCTCCCTTTCTTTTTTAGCTGCGTCACAAGATGGCGATCTCGTAGCTTTTGTGTTTGATCTGACGGAGCTAGGTGACCCTACCTTCCTGAAGGCTTCTCCGTACTAATTGCTAAAAGATTAACTGAGGGGAGCACAGACTTTGATTTTTGGCTCGCTTGATTGCTTGTCTTTTATTTTTATTCTGGAATGGCTCCCAAATCTAAACAGAAGCGCTTCTTTAATAACATATCTCCAAAAACTACTATGAAGGTGCTACCCTTGTCTCCTACACCCTCCACGGGAGATTTGCTAACACAAGAATTCCTTCTCAAAACGCTTAATGATTTCAGACAGGAGATTAATCAACTGATATCGGATTTATGTGATCAATTTGATGCTAAAATTGCTCAGGCAAAGCAGGATATGATCGGTGTAATGACAGTCATGACAGATTATATTGCTGAAACAGAGGACAAATTGGAACTTTTGGAAGAAACTAACCTTAATCTGATATCAAAAATTCAAACGTTAGAACAGGAAATTGAATCTGCCCAAAAAGAACTTGTCATGATAAATTATAACAAGACTGCCTTTGCGATACGAGTTAGAGGACTGCGTGAAAATCAACAGGAGAATTTGAAACAGACATTCTTTGAGGCTTTCAGTCGCTTGGTGGGAAGTCCGGGACTTAACTTTGATTGGCAGATTCAAAGAATTTACCGCCAGAATTCCTGGGTAGCAAAACAGCGACAGCTTCCGAGGGACATAATAATATACTTTACTACAAGGGAATCTAGAAATGAGATAATACAGAGGCTCTACGGAAAGAGGTTGAGAATTGACGGACAGGACTTGATTGTTTTTAAAGAGATACCATTTCAATTATTAAGAACAAGGAAAGAGTACGCTTTCTTAACCGAAGAACTCAGAAACTCTCAGATTTCATACAAATGGGAAGTCCCAGCTGGTATTACAGTTACATTTGGCAACCAAAAACATCGCATTAACTCCGTTTGTGAAGCCCGAAAATTTTACTACGAGACCCTGAAGGCGGGACTTCCTGATTCATCCGGATCTGGGGAGAGGCAAGGAGAAGGAGAAGACAAACAGCGAGACACGTGGCTACAAGGCGGAGGGTGTTGTTTTTCTCTTCCGGAAGGGCAGAAGACTAAGGAATAAAGACTAAGCGATGTTTGTAAAGTTTTATGATTTCCGTCTGGGATAAAATGGAAAAGTGGCATATCGATGATGAGACATGGAGACTGAAAGAAGCGCTGCTGATTGTGGATATATATTGTACAGAAGTTTTGTCTGAACTCTAACTCAAATTGTGCATGAACTATTTTCTTAGGCGAGGAGAGCGGAAATTGTGATCTTTTTGAGTTGCGGTTTGGGACGAACG
This sequence comes from Thamnophis elegans, assembly GCF_009769535.1. NCBI lineage: Eukaryota > Metazoa > Chordata > Lepidosauria > Squamata > Natricidae > Thamnophis > Thamnophis elegans. The sequence goes on along the minus strand of NC_045543.1, from coordinate 143,277,231 downwards.
GAGTTGGGAGGTGCGTGGGAGAGGGAAGGGCAGCGAAAGTTTAATTAGATTACCTGGGGCTAGAACGCAAGCTGATGTTTGTTTGAGTTGCTATTTCAATATAAGATCAAGAAAGATTGGTCGGAGAATCCTCAGGAAAGTGGAGTAAACATGGGAGGAGCAATGAATGTGGATAAAATATATATGTGGATATGGATAAAGGCAGGGTGGAAGGTAAAAAATATACATGTGGAGGTGGGTAAGGATAGAAAGGGAGGTGTTGGAAATGAAAAATGAAAGAAGTATTTGAGTTTAATGGTGTTATAGAAAGGTTTGGATATTTGGATAAAAAAGAGATAAATTAAAGGTCTGAATAGATAGACAAAGCAAGGAGACTTTTAGTTGGGGAATTCTAATTGATCAACTTACCTGGCTCTAATACAGTTTGAAACCCTGCAAGTAGCAAAATAATCGAAATTTGGAATGAGTCACATTGTTTAAGATTTACAGATAATGGGAAGCTGTGTTAACGTAGTGGGTTTATTGACCCTTTTTGTTTCTTTCTTCTTTTTGTGTGTGAGTGTGGGTGTTTTTTTTTTTTTTTTTGTTTATTTCTTATTTTCTACTATTTTTCCTTTTTCTTTTTGGCTTTACTTTTATCTTATTTTTTTAATTTTAAAGTTAGCTGGCCTTATTATACTCAAATGCTTGTTAAAGAATTATGCCGGGTATGGGACCTGCGAAGCCGTAAGGGGGTTGGGGAGGGGGGATTATAGGGGGGAGGGGGGAGGGTGGAATTACAGTTTCAATCCTTAGAACAATAAGAATTCACTTGTGTACTGTGGTTCGTTTTTCTTTTTTTTTTTTTCTTTTTTTCTTTTTCTACTTTTATTGTAAAAAACAAATTGAATTGTATGGATACACCAAAGTGAGGAGAAGAGGGAAAGAGAAGGGAGAAGTAAAGAGGGAGTGAGAGGGAATGTAAGGAGGGTGAAATGGAGGGAGGGGGAGACGTCTGAGGGGGTAGGGAAGTAGAAGAGGGGAATGCTGGAGGGGTGAAAGGAAAGTTGGAGGGGGAGAAGAGAGGGTGTATGGGGGAATGAAGTGTTATGTTGGGTTTTTTTTTCTTCCTTTTTTCTTTTTTTTATGCACAGTATATAAGTGATTGTATAAAATGAAAATGAAAATGAAATAAAATATGTTTTATAAAAAGTTTTGCCTGGTGGATTTAAGTTTGTTTGGTGGACTTATTTGTTTGGGCAACTTTCAATCGCTTTATGGACTCTTGGTCCATTGCTTTGTGGACTAATCTTGGCCTGCTTGTGGCCAGACTTATTTGGAATGGTTCCAGAGCTTGGTGAAGGGAATTGTTGGGGAAGTTTATTAAACTCACTATGGGAAGAAATATCCATCTGGTTCAGTTCCAAGCCAGGAGGAAGGCACCGGAAATAAAATGGGGGCTGAAGGCTGATTTGAAAGAGGGTCAGTTTATTGATGAAGCAGAACCATATGGGTTCTGGGCAGCTGACCACATGCAGCTGAGAGCAAGGGTTATACCTTCTCTTGGGATTTGCACTTGAGCTTCTGTTCCTGTGCAAGAACATGTATTCTTTCTATTGGCTGTTGTCAGACTCCCATGCGGCCATATAGGGGTAATGTAGGGTTCATAGCTGGCTTTATAGGCAAAGTGCAAATCCTAGGTGTTTATCTGAGTTAGGTTTGGTTGAAGTTTCTGAGGGTGATGCAGTTAAGGGGCTTGTGTTCTGAATGGGGGTTGGGCAATTCCTATTGTGGTTTAATGGCTTTTTCCTATGTTGGATCTTGGGTGAGGGCATTTGCTTATGAATAGAGCTATCTGTCTCTTTGAAGTGCTGATATCTGCTGTGAGCTATTAGGAAAAGGTGGGGGGCTGCTTTCTCCCTCTAAAAAAACCATGTTTCTCCATTTCTCATCCAGTGAAATATACTATTCTGCCTTTTTAATATTTCTCAAAATATTTCATTCTTCTAGGATAGAGGTGGGGGCTAACTTCCTACATCACTAAACCACGGTTTGTATGTGTGTGTGACCACGTACAGCTTGAATAGAATAGAATAACAGAGTTGGAAGGGATCTTGGAGGTCTTCTAGTCCAACCCCCTACCTAGGCAGGAAACCCTACACCACTTTCAAACAAATGGTTACCCAACATCTTAAAAACTTCTAGTGTTGGAGCATTTACAACTTCTGGAGGCAACTTCTGTTCCACTGATTAATTGTTCTAACTGTCAGGAAGTTTCTCCTCAGTTCTAAGTTGTTTCTCTCCTTGATTAGTTTCCACCCATTGCTTCCTGTTCTGCCTCAGGCTGCTTGGAGAATAGTTTGATTCCCTCTTCTTTGTGGCAGACCCTGAGATATTGGAACACTGCTATCATGTCTCCCCTAGTCCTTATTTTCATTAAACTAGACATACCCAGTTCCTGCAACTGTTCTTCATGTTTTAGTCTCCAGTCCCCTAATCATCCTTGTTGCTCTTCTCTGCACTCTTTCTAGAGTCTCCACATCTTTTCTATATCATGGCGACCAATACAATACAATACAATACAATACAATACAATACAATACAATACAATACAATACAATACAATACAATACAATACAATACAATACAATACAATACAATACAATACAATACAATACAATAGCAGAGTTAGAAGGGACCTTGGAGGTCTTCTAGTGCAACCCCCTGCCTAGGCAGGAAACCCTACACCACTTCAGGTAAATGGCTATCCAACATCTTTTTAAAGACTTCCAGTGTTGGGGCATTCACAACTTCTGGAGGCAACTTCTGTTCCACTGATTAATTGTTCTAACTGTCATGAAATCCTTTGTTCCACAACTTGAAGGTCCTCCAGAATCAGGATAACACACAACAAAGTTGTTGGGTTGTTAATCTCTCCTGAATTTGAATGTTAATGACAAATATGTTTCTCTTTTAGAATAGAATAACAGAGTTGGAAGGGACCTTGGAGGTCTTCTAGTCCAACCCCCTGCTCAGGCAGGAAATTCTACACCACTTTATCCAATATATTCTTAAAAACATCCAGTGTTGGAGCATTCACAACTTCTGGAGGGTGATTAATTGTTCTAACTGTCAGGAAATTTCTCCTTAGTTCTAAGTTGCTTCTCCCCTTGATTAGTTTCCACCCATTGCTTCTTGTTCTACCCTCAGGTGCCTTGGAGAATAGCTTGACTCCCTCTTCTTGGTGGCATCCCCTGAGATATTGGAACTCTGCTATCGGAAGCTGGACAGAAGTGGACAGAATCTGAAGCTAATGATGGGAACTCACCCCAACACACAGGACTCAAACCTTTGGATCAGAGACCATCTCCAATGTCATTAAGCCACTGAGCCACCACCCTTCTTGGCACAATGGTATTGCTACCTGACAATGTGTGTCCTCTTCGCAATCACATCTCTGCAGGTTTATTCCATCCCCTTACTTAACCACTGGGATGCCTTGGGAAGCATAATGACCTGCATTTGTTCTTAATAAGTTATACAATATTGTGAAGGCCATGAAATATTTAACACCAATAAACAGGACGATCATTACTTTGGAACATAATGAGAAAAGTAAATTAAAGGGTTGGAATTTAAATCAAACATAAATAGTTTATGCAGTTTCTATTTACCATATTGAGGGAACAATGCATTAAAAAAAAAAACTTAGGCCGGTGTAATTGAAAGACTCCTACAGTGAGAAGCATTAATGTTCTTTTTTTCTCTCTCCTGTTTTTTTATTAGGGAATTTGCTCTTAATACGAGCATTTTCTGCATGCATGCCTGCTCAGGACCTGTAAAAAAACAAACTGTTTCATTTCCGTTCCAGTTTTGAAAATCTGATGAATACAATACTTACACTCTTGATCAGAGTTCTCCAAACTCGGTAACTTTAAGACTTGTGGACTTCAACTCCCAGAATTCCACACTGGATGGAGAATTCTGGGAGTTGAAATCCCAAAGTCTTAAAGCTGACAGTTTTGGAGACCCCAGCTCTTGATGAAGACAGGTGTGGCAATACACATGATACATTTAAAAAGAAAAGAGTAGCAATAGCAATAGCAGTTAGACTTATATACCGCTTCATAGGGCTTTCAGCCCTCTCTAAGCGGTTTACAGAGTCAGCATATTGCCCCCAACAGCAATCCGGGTCCTCATTTTACCCACCTCGGAAGGATGAGTCAACCTTGAGCCGGTGAGATTTGAACCGCTGAACTGCAGATAACAGTCAGCTGAAGTGGCCTGCAGTACTGCACCCTAACCACTGCGCCACCTCGGCTCTTGGATGGTAATCCATTGTCTTCTGTTATTGTCATATTATTTGGGTCATATTAAGCCCACACTAAGGTAGATTTCAACTCCCAGAATTCCACACTGGCTGGAGAATTCTGGGAGTTGAAGTCCCAAAGTTGCCAATTTTGGAGAGCCTTGGTCTTGATGAAGACATGTGCGTACATTTAAAAAGAAAAGACTAATCCGTTGTCTTCCATTATTGTCATATTTTTGGGGTCATACTAAGCCCATACTAAGGTAGCTGGGGAATTCTGGGAGCTGAAATCCATAAGTCTTAAAGTTGTTAAGTTTGGTGTTGGAATTAATTGTTGGAATGCATTTCTAAGCAACAACTATGGTAGCATTCAGCCAGTAGATGGCAGTGTTTGCAAGTTTGGATCTATGGCAGAGATGTCAAACAGACTGCCTGCGGGCCAGATGCATCACATGCAGGCCACACCCACTCCAGCCCCGTGAAGGGAAAAAATATCATGATAAGTCACATGACGGCAATGTGACGCCACAAGCTTGACACCCATGAGCTATGGTATATGCTCTCTGCTTTTTTGTTCCAAGTAGAATTTCCTGTTTCCTGTTACAATTAAAGCAGTTGAGCAGTAAAGCACATGGTGACTGTACTCTTTCTTTGCTCTGTGTTGCTATATATAAACAGAATTCCTAACATTTGGAGACTCCTGCTCTAAGTGAATCTAAGTGACTTTGTCTACGTGACTTACATGTAGCTCTCTTTCATTTTATCTCCAGCACTGGAAATGTGCAAAGTAGCATGGCTGAGACAGAGCGAATGACTCAAAGTCACCCGGTGTGATTTTGACTCACTCAGCTGTAAAAACAGCTGTGCTGTTTTCCACCTGGGTCTTTCCAGTGTAGTACAGAAGCTCGACTATTACGTCTAGTCATTTCTTCGTGGCTTTAGGATCATGTGAAGCTTCCCTTTGAGCCAAATATCAAACGCTCTTTAAATGGAACCCGAACAGTTATGTCAGAGTTCCTGTTTGATTAATTCAAGGGAGGTCACAGCAGGTATAATCGGCGAAGTCAGGTTCTTCTCTCTGTCTTGGTTTTTTTCCCCCCCACTTCACTTGGTTGTGAGATCAAAGGCAAGCAGAGGAAATAGAGAGTTGATGCACAAAGGCAAAATCAAAGAGAATTATCTTACGAAGAAAAAGTGTTGTCTTGCTGTTCATGCAGTCCTCCATAAGTGCAGCTGGGAGAGGGTTTGAAAAGAATCAGAATAGAGCTGGAAGGGACCTTGGAGGTCTTCTAGTCCAACCCCCTGCTCAAATAGGAAATCTTATGCCTGTGAGGGCAAACCGATGGCACGTGTGGCATGGAAAGCCCTCTTCGCGGGCACTCCAGCCACCGCCCCAGCCCAGCTCGACCATGCATGCCCGTGTGCCTCCCCCTGGCCAGCTGGTCTTTGGGTCTGTGCCACACATGCGCAGGGAGCGGGATGCATTCAGGGGATGCATGCACACATGTGGTGGGGGGAGCCTGCATTGCATTTTGGGACTTTGCTCAATGTCTTCATACCCCACTGTGGCTTCCAGTTTCGTGCGGGAGACCTTCCAGGACCAAAACAGGGCGCAGGGGCACCTCATGAGCCCCCCCTTCCATGCCCCATTTTGGGCCTGGAAAGCCTCCTACACCAACCTGGAAGCCAAAAATGGGTGTGGGGGAAGGGGGAGTGAGTGGGGGGGGGGTTTCATGCATGCAAGCATGGAGGGGGTCGCACACACATGCACCGGGGTGGGGCGCATGGGGGGGGTCACACGTGCATTGCATTATAGGGGTGGGGTCACATGCGCACACACTTTCGGCACACAATGACAAAATTTACAATACAATACAATAGCAGAGTTGGAAGGGACTTTGGAGGTCTTCTAGTCCAACCCACTGCCTAGGCAGGAAACCATTTCAGACAAATGGTTATCCAACATCTTCTTAAAGATTTTCAGTGTTGGAGCATTCAAAACGTCTGGAGGCAATCTCTTTTCTTTCTTTTTTATTAGCAAACATGTAAAATACACACACACAAAATTTAGACGTACACCACATTTACACAATACAATACGAACAGGAGCTTCTAATAGCAATTATCAATCGATACCGCTCACCTTATATTATTTCCCCTTCTATTGTATTTCATTTGGGTTTCACCATTCTTAACCCTCTTATTTTACTCATAACTATTATTTTTTGAGTTTTGTTACATTCCTTCGTTGATTCTTGTTTCTTTCCTCCATCCACCTATACCATTTATCCCATATCTGGTAGAATTCTGATTCTTCTTTTCCCTGGATTTATTTAGTTAGTTTGTCCCTTTCGGCACAATCCATAACCTTTCCTATTATTTCATCTTCGCTTGGAGTTAATTTGTTTTTCCATTTCTGGGCAAAGGCAATCCTTGCCGCCGTAATTATATGTAAGTATTAAATACTGGATTTATTTTTTGTATTTCGCAGACATTATTCCTAATTAAAAAAAAACTTCAGGTTTCCATTCTATTTTAACCCCTGTTATTGCCTCCAGCCAATTTTTGACCCTTTTCCAAAAAGTTTTGGAAAATTGCACTTTCAAACAGTGGTTGTTCAATCTCTTTTTAAAATCCTCCTATGATGGAGCGCCTACAATTTCCGAAGCCCAAGCCATTCCATCGGTTAATTGTCCTCACTGTTAGGAAGTGTCTCCTTAATTCCAGGCTGCTTCTCCTCTTGATTAGTTTCCATCCATTCTTTCTTTGCCTGGCCTTCAGGTGCTTTGAAGAAGAGGCCGATCCCCTCTTCTTTCTGGCAGCCCCTCAAATACTGGAATGCTGATATCATGTCACCCCTAGTCCTTCTTTTCTCGTAGCACATACCCAGTTCTTCAAATTGTTCTTCAAACATTTTAGTCTCCAGGCCTTTCATCATCCTCCCCTTGGTTACTTTCCATCCATTCCTTCTCATCTTGTCTTTTGGTAGTGCTCTGCAAAATACTTTGACTGCCCTTCGTCTTTGTTGCTTGTTAAAATATTGCTTGTTAGATGTGTGATCTAAGAACTCTCTTATGCAGTGTATAGACAGAACTGGCGTCAATGTTGATGCATAATGTTTATGCTTTGGCTGGTACAGAATGCAGGAGTGTGAGGAATCTTAGGCACCCATACAACGGGGCATATGTTTTTGCTCTGCAAGCTGAGTTGGATGCTGACCAGTGGTGAAATTCATTTTTTTTTAATACCGGTTCTGTGGGCATGGCTTGGTAGGTGTGGCAAGGGAAGGATCTCCATTCCCACCCCACCCTGGGGCCAGCCAGAGGTGGCATTTGCTGGTTCTCCGAACTACTCAACATTTCTGCTACCGGTTCTCTGAACTATTCAAAATTTCCACTACCAGTTCTCCGAACTACTCAACATTTCCACTACTGGTTCTCTGAACTACTCAAAATTTCTGCCACCGATTCTCCGAACTAGTCAAAATTTCCGCTACCGATTCTCTAAACTACTCAACATTTCTGCTACCGGTTCTCTGAACTATTCAAAATTTCCACTACCGGCTCTCTGAACTACTCAAAATTTTCTCTACCGGTTTGCCAAACTACTCAACATTTCCGCTATCGATTCTCTGAACTACTCAACATTTCTGCTACCAGTTCTCTGAACTACTCAACATTTCCACTACTGGTTCTCTGAACTACTCAAAATTTCTGCCACCGGTTCTCCGAACTAGTCAAAATTTCCGCTACCGATTCTCTGAACTACTCAACATTTCTGCTACCGGTTCTCTGAACTATTCAAAATTTCCACTATCGGTTCTCCGAACTACTCAAAATTTTCTCTACCGGTTTGCCAAACTACTCAACATTTCCGTTATCGATTCTCTGAACTACTCGACATTTCTGCTACCAGTTCTCTGAACTACTCAAAATTTCCACTACCGGTTCTCCGAACTACTCAAAATTTTCTCTACTGGTTTGCCAAACTACTCAACATTTCTGCTACTGGTTCTCTGAACTACTCAAAATTTCCACTACCAGTTCACCGAACTACTCAACATTTCCACTACCGGTTCTCTGAACTACTTAACATTTCCAGTACAGTTTCTCGACAACCTGTTACAACCTGCTGGATTTCACCTCTGTTCCCTCCCTGCTTCTGGGTCCAGTTCAAGATGTTGGTTATGACCTACAAAGCCCATTGTGCATGACAAGGAATGGGGTGAGTTTACTCACTAAACTAAGCATTTTATATGGACATTTATTCCCGTCTTCTTCTTCTGGTCCTTGTGCCGTTCAATGGTGAATCACTTATGTTCTGTCCTCAATAAATATTAGTCTGTGTGCAGCTTGACATGCAGTTAAATCCACCTATCCTCCAATAAAACGGACCATGTGCATAGATCTGAATGCTTTATTGAAAGAACAGGATATGGTGAAACTGGGGAAAACAGGGATACATACAATGAGAACCAAATACAAGATAGACACTATTAAGTTACTGCTGAACATAACTAATAAACACAAGCAATTTAAATCTCACCAGCGATGCTCGGTGTGTGGAATATGGATTTGTGCTTGAATGACCATGTGCCACAAGTTAAGATGGATTCTTCTTTGTGCTTCTGCCTTCTCCAAATGCCAAAGGAAATGGAGTCTGGCTTCCCAGCATGCACTTGGTTTGGGAATGCAGGCTGATGGGTAACTGGGTTGGGTCAGCTTCAAACAATACACTTGTTAGTTTGTCTCTCCGGACACTAGATGGCGCTAGTGTGCAACAAGAGTACATAAAGATGGTCTTTTGGGGCATATTTGCCCCTCCAGCCACTAGATGGGGCTAAAGAGCAACAACGCTATATAAAAGTTATATGCGGTGACAGGGCAATTTATCTGTGATCAAAATAACATTTTAATCTTTGTTGGCTACATTTGACCTGTTGCCAACTGAGTGGAAGAGTCAGCTTGCTTAAGCCTGGGCCACAAATGATCTTTACTACACACCTAAAGAAATCTTAGGGACGCGGTGGCTCAGTGGCTAAGACGCTGAGCTTGTCGATCAGAAAGGTCGGCCATTTTGCAGTTTGAATCCCTAGCTCTGCATAACGGAGTGAGCTCCCATGACTTGTCCCAGCTTCTGCCAACCTAGCAGTTCGAAAGCATGTTAAAAATGGAAGTAAGAAAAAATAGGAACCACCTTTGGAGGGAAGGGAACAGTGTTCCATGCCCCTTTGGCGTTTAGTCATGCCGGCCACATGACCACGGAGACGTCTTCGGACAGCGCTGGCTCTTTGGCTTTGAAACGGAGATGAGCACCGCCCCCTAGAGTCGGGAACGACTAGCACATATGTCCGAGGGGAACCTTTACCTTAAAGAAATCGTACGTACCCAAGACCCCCTCAAAAAAAGCTTCTTTAGAGCAAAAAAAAGGTTGGTTTGATCTGCCAAAAGAGAAAATTTGCTTTAGAGTTTATACTCCCCGTTCAGAAATCCTTCATTTAATTACAGGGTTTCATTCAAGCTTGGAAGGATTGCAAGACACCCAGTCCAGCATTGCAAGAAATGCTGCCAATTAATGGGGTGAACCTGGGCAGCGTCTGCTCCTAAAACAATTTGGTGCATTCAGAAGGGTTTTTTCCCCCCCCCTGCTCCGGTGCAGTTTTCTAACCGATGGTGTTCTGGAAAAACCCACAGCATATTTGCATCCTGGAGAAATAACCTGGCCGGGGATGGAGTCTATTAACCCAGACAAATCCCAGCCCTGAAGACAGTTGCTTTAATTAAGACTAACTGGCGCACTGATGAGCTTGATAAGGAATTGCAACTGGCACCAGAGAGTCCCTGGTTCCATCTGGTGTGCTATCAAAGCAAGGCAGCACCCCAGCCCCTAATGAGGAACATGACAGGAGGTGAGAAAAACCCCGGTTTGGGGTGGGGGGGTATTTGGGATCTTGTAAAAGAAGCATCAACGCAGTGGCAAAAAAAATGCACAGAGAATCCAATCACTTGGCGGATATTTTGAAAGCTCGGGGCTGGGGGTTTGTTTAATGCCTCTGGGGCGTTTGGCCAAATTGATGAACATGGAAAATTTGGGGCGGGGGGGGGATCAAGTAGGTAAATTTAAGCACTGCAGTCTCTCTCTCCCTCTCTCTCTCTCATTCTTTCTCTTTTTTCTCTCCCATTCTCACTCTCTCTCCCCCATTCTCTCTATCTCTCTCTCTTGCTCTCGCTCTCGCTCTTGCTCTCTCATTTTCTCTCTCTCTCTCTCATGCACACAAACACACACACTCCCATTATCTCTCCCTCATTTTCTCTCCCATTCTCTCTCCCATTCTCTTATTTTCTTTCTCCCATTCTCTCTCCCATACTCTCTATCTTATTCTCTCTCTCACACACACATTCTCTCCCATTATCTCTATCTCTCAATTTCTCTCTCCCATTCTCTCTCTCTCTTATTCTCTCTCTCCCATTATCTCTCTTTCTCTCTCATTTTCTCTCTCCCATTCTCTCTCACACATTCTCTCTTATTTTCTCTCTCTCACTCTCTCTCCCATTCTCTCTTTCTCACACACATTCTCTCCCATTATCTTTCTCTCATTTTCTCTCTCCCATTCTCTCTTTTTCTCTCCCATTCTCACTCTCCCATTCTCTCTCTCCTATTCTTTCTCCCATTCTCTCTCCCACACTCTCTCTATCTTATTCTCTCTCTCACACACACACATTCTCTCCCATTATCTCTATCTCTCATTTTCTCTCTCCCATTCTCTCTCTCCCATTATCTCTCTGTCTCTCTCTCATTCTCTCTCCCATTTTCTTATTCTCCCTCTCTTATTCCCTCTCTCCCATTCTCTCTCTCACTCACCTTCTCTCTCCCATTATCTCTATCTCTCATTTTCTCTCTCACATTCTCTCTTTCATTCTCTCTCTCACACTCTCTCTCATTTTCTCTCTCCCATTCTCTCTTTCATTCTCTCTCTCACACTCTCTCTCATTTTCTCTCTCCCATTCTCTGTCTGCTCTTCTCTCTCTCTCTCTCTCTCTCTCTCTCTCTCTCTCTCACACACACACACACACACACACACACACACACACACTGTATGTCATTATGCAATTGATCCAGAACATTGATTCTTAATACAGGAAGTCCTCAACTTAGAACCACTCATATAGTGGCCAAGGCGCAGTGACTCAGTGGCTTAATGATGCTGGAGATGATCTCAGCTCTGGCAGTTTGAGCCCCTAGTGCTGTGTGGCAGGGTGAGCTCCTATCACTCACTCAACTTCTGTCCACCTAACAGTTTGAAAGCAAAAATATCCCATAGTGAATAATGGGTTCACTTAACGACTGTGGATTCACTTAATGACCTTGGTGATTTGCTAACAACTGATGTCCTTGGTGTTCTCTGAGCCTATTTGGGGGTGGGGGTGGGTTGTTTCTTTTTGCAGATGTTTCATTACCCAAATAGGTTGGGTAATTTAAAAAAAACATACAATATGAAAACAAACCGGGAGGCCCTCACAACAGTCACTCGAGCCCTTGTGATCTCTAGGCTGGAATACTGCAATGTGCTCTACATGGGGCTGCCCTTGAAGAGCATCCGGCGACTTCAGCTAGTCCAGAATGCGGCCGCGCGAGTGATCGTGGGCGCACCACGGTTCGCCCACATAACACCGATCCTCCGTGAGCTGCGCTGGCTACCTGTTGATCTCCGGGTGCACTTCAAGGTCCTACTTACCATTCACAAAGCGCTCCATGGTAGTGGATCTGGCTATTTGAGAGACCGCCTTCTGCCAATTACCTCCCTGCGTCCCATCAGATCGCATAGAGTTGGCCTCCTCCGTATTCCATCCGCCAGTCAGTGCCGACTGGCGACTACGCGGAGGAGAGCCTTCTCAGCTGCAGCTCCAATGCTATGGAATAATCTCCCTGTGGAGATCCGCACCCTCACCACCGTCCAGGCCTTCCGCACAGCCCTCAAGATCTGGCTATCCCGTCAGGCCTGGGGATAAGACTTTACTCTCGCCCCTCCCGAATGTTGAATGAATGTTGTGTTTTACCACTAATTATTTTTACTCACATTTTCTTTTTGTGTTTTGTCCTGCACTTCCCTCCCCTATTATTGTAAGCTGCCCTGAGTCCCCTCAGGGAAAAGGGCGGCCTATAAATGTTTAATAAAAGTAAAATAAAAAAAAAAAGTAAAAGCAAATAAATAGAAATATTACCAATTATTTTTGCATTAGATATCCTTATTGAAGTCTGTATGATTCTTGTTTCCTTGATCACAAGGAACTTGATATCTTTAAGTGAAAATTGCTACTGTTTAACACAGAAATGTGTTTTTTACTGTCGACAATGACATAAATTTCCAATGAAGTGAACAGAAGATGGATTATTGTGGTTTTCCCCATCCTCTTCTTCCTTCCTTCCTCCTTCTCCCTTTCTCCCTACTTTCTTTCTTTCCTTCTCTCTCCTCCCTTGTCCTTCCTTCCTTCTTTCCTTCCTTCCTTCCTTCCTTCCTTCCTTCCTCATTGCCTCCCTCTCTCCTACAATTTTTCTTATTCATTGCCTCCTTTCCTTCCTTCCCTCCTTCCCTCCTACCCTCCCTCCCTCCCTTCCTTCATCATTGCCTCCCTCTCTCCCAGAATTTTCCTTCTTTCCTTGCCCCCTTTCTCTCCCTCCCAGCTTTCCTCCCTCCCTCCTCTCTTCTCCTTTCCTACTTTTCCCCTCTCCCTTGTTCTTCTTTCCTTCCTTCCCGCCTACCGGCCTGCCTTCTTTTCCTCTCGCTTGTCCATCCTTCATTCCTTCCTTCCTTTCCTCCCTCCCTCCCTCCCACCTTCCTTTCCCTTTTCCCACCTTGCACTCTATTTAAATTTAATAGATTCTCCACTTAGGCAGGGCTGTGTGTGTCCAGATGGCTTCATACAGATATGCTGGACAGTTTTCAAAGCTTCTTTTACACAGATGCTCATTTACTCTTTATTGCAGATGGTATCATAAAAAGTAGCTAATAATGCTGCTTTTGGCTTTTATGTTGTTGCGTTTCCAAGAGGCTTTTCTGCTGAAAATGTGGACCTGGAACGATGGCAGCATGATGAACATTTTGCCAGTTTAACTCGACCAAAGGGAACTCAAGGTATGTTCACATGAAGACCAATGAAAGGATGGGATTAGCCCCTTTAATGTTTTTAATGCAGCAGCAGTGTTGCAATATCTCAGGGGTTGCCACAAGGAAGAGGGAGTCAAACTATTCTCCAAGGCACCTGAGGGTAGAACAAGAAGCAATGGGTGGAAACTAATCAAGGAGAGAAGCAACTTAGAACTGAGGAGAAATTTTCTGACAGTTAGAACAATTGATCAGTGGAACAGAAGTTGCCTCCAGAAGTTGTGAATGCCCCAACACTGGAAGTCTTTAAGAAGATGTTGGATAGCCATTTGTCTGAAACGGTATAGGGTTTCCTTCCTAGGCAGGGGGGTGGACTAGAAGACCTCCAAGGTCCCTTCCAACTTTGGTATTGTATTGTATTGTATTGTATTGTATTGTATTGTATTGTATTGTATTGTATTCTATTCTTATAAATGAATGTGTGTGTGTGTGTGTGTGTGTGTCCCCTCCTCTGCCCCTCCCCTCCCCTTCAAATTCCATGCCATATGTTATGTGCTGTTTTGTTCCATTCTGTTCTATTCCATTCCATGTATTCTATTCTATTCTATTTTATATTCTATTCTATATTCTATTCTATTTTATATCTTATTCTATTCTATTTTATATTCTATTCTATTCTATATTCTAGTCTATTTTATATCTTAGTCTATTCTATTCTATATTCTAGTCTATTCTATATTCTAGTCTATTTTATATTTTATTTTATTCTATTCTATTCTAGTCTATTCTATATTCTATACTAGTCTATTTTATATCTTAGTCTAGTCTATTCTAGTCTATTCTATTCTATTCTATTCTATATTCTAGTCTATTTTATATTTTATTTTATTCTATTCTATATTCTATTCTAGTCTATTTTAGATCTTATTCTATTCTAGTCTATTTTATATCTTATTCTATTCTATTCTATTCTATTCTATATTCTATTCTATTTTAGATCTTATTCTATTCTATATTCTATTCTATTTTAGATCTTATTCTATTCTATTCTACTCTACTCACCTGATCCCCTTTTGTGACCTTCTGACAAGAATGCTAGATTCGTTTAACAACCGTATGTCCAGATAAACAATGGAAGTGATTCACTTAACAAATGCGGCCAGACAGGCCATCCCATGGGGAAACATTCACTTAGCAGCTGTCTCACTTAGCGACAGAAATGTTGGGCTCAGTTGCGGTCATAAGTCAAGGAATACCTGTATCTTCTTAATTCTTTCCTTTTCTTTGTTTCCAAAAAGGATTTAAGGCGATAATAATTATATTAAAAAAATCAGAGTCTCATTTCTCCTCCATTTCTGCTGATGCTCTCTGTATCATGTTGCGTGTTATTCCTCAAGCATTATTGTAAGGGCTGCTAGTTAAAATACAAGAAGGTGTGGGAGAAAAACAAGATTAATTAATAAAGGAAGTGTGAACATCAGACAGTGAAACTGGAAAAGTGCCCTACATGCTTACCATTTCAGACACTGTTCCTCATCCAAGCTTCTACCCCAAAAGCTGAAGATGCCAACTAACTAAGCCTTTTTCTCAAAGTTAGTCGAATCTGAGGTTTAACTTAAATATCTGGCATTTCTGCTTAATAAATCATTGAGCTCAGTTTGACTTCTTTGTTCAAAGATCTCACTTTCAACTCAAATATTCGTTTAGTTCTGTCAGAGTGTGCACAGTTTGACTACTATTTTGAGGAGCAAAATATAGTACGCAGGGGGTTTTGTCTTTCAAACAGTGGTTTATCTGCAAGGGATGTCACCATCTTGGTTTTTCCTTCTGCAGCAATTTTTCGCCATGAGCCATACCCTCACTGGGATTGGAACCTGGGCTATTTTACATGTTAGGCAATTATATTAACCTCTAAGCCACAAGCTCTCCTCCCCTATCAGCTGAGCCAGGGGAATGATTAAGTGCTTTGTCAAAGCACCCGGTATGTCCAAATATGGGAGGAAACATACTGTTTCCATACACACACACACACACAGAGACAGACACACACACACACACACACACACACACACACACACACACACACACACACACACACATATATATATATATATATATATATATATATATATATATATATATATATATATATATATATATATATATGAGAATCACCTTTGGTGGGAAGGTACCAGTGTTCCGTGTGCCTTCAGCATTTAGCCATGCTGGCCACATGACCATGGAGACCTCTTCGGACAGCGCTGGCTCTTCAGCTTAGAAATGGAGATGAGCACCGCCCCCTACAGTCAGGAATGACTAGCGCACATGTGCAGCAGAACCTTTACCATACGTATGTAAAATTGCCATAAAAATAAAAAGAAAAATATGCCATACGTACAAACTGTATATATCACAAAAAATTGAAAAATTGGTTCCAGGCTAACCCTACTTTTTACTTCATTAATTAATTAAATTAAATTCATCCAACTCCCAATGAATCCAACCAATGTGAGCGAGCTTCCAACTTTTCGACACCCGTTCGTTCAATCAATCATTCATTCATTCATTCATTCATTCATTCATTCATTCATTCATTCATTCATTGATCCCTGAATTAGAATGCCAGGGCCAACCTACTAAAATAATGAAAGCATCAATTCATCACATCAGCCCTTATCAAAAACAATAATAATGATCCAATACTTCACTAATCAAGGAGCTAATGGCCAATGTCAGCTGGGAAATAGCAATTTGATGAAACGGACAGAATTTAATATATCTAACCAACCATTAACTCATCAATAAAAACATTACTAAACAGAGCATTAAAATTGTACATATAAATCTTGGTTATGTTTCTTCTATTAAAAATATTCAATTAGCTTGAAGAAGTCATTTACTTTATAATCTCTGCAATGTTAACAGCCATGATTTATCACTAATCTTTCATTCCATTTAGCTTGGACCTAATAGGAATGGCTATAACCCAATCACACTCCTAAATAGAGAAAATAATTTGATCATTGGGGATTTATTCTGACAGGCCAGTAATATTCATAGAATATGGCATGAATTGGGAGTAAAATGCATTGGCTTCACTAATTCCTCTTATAGAGCGGGAAGCATCTAATATGGTCACCTCTCCAGAATTTATGTTAAACGTTTCTTCATTTTCTCCCCCCAATTCTGGAGAGCTACTGAGATTTTCCTCACAGAGTTTGAACCTCCAGAATTTATATTAAACTTCTTTCTTTGTCTTTTTTCTTTTGAAGCTTCCCAATTCAGCCACAGAGTGAGATGTTGTGGAGAGCTACTGAGATTTCCCTCACAGAATTTGAAGCTCCAGAATTTATATTAATGTTTTATTCTTTTATTCTTTTTAAGCTTTCCAATTCAGCCATGGAACAAGATCTTCTGGAGAGCTACTGAGATTTTCCTCACAGTGTTCGAAGCTCCAGAAATTATATTATTTTCTTTCTTTTGAAGCTTCCCAATTCAACCACAGAATGAGATGTTCTGGAGAGCTACTGAGATTTTCCTCACAGAATTTGAAGCTCCAGAATTTATATTAAATTTTTCTCTTTTTTTCTTTTGAAGCTTCCCAATTCAGCCATGGAATGAGATTTCTACTGAGATTTCTCCTCACAGAATTTGAAGATGGGTGCCACGATTTCTAAGGTTAGGGTTGGTGTTCAGATTTCCCTTGCTTGAGCTTCTTTGGCTGCTGATTTGCTTCTAAGAAGTTTCCAGACCATTTCACTTCATTGACAGAACTGGATATTTCCCACTCTTTGGCCAAATTAACCCTATCATGCTCCTGAAGGATCTCTCCTCATTTCCAAACCAAAAGATGATATGACCAGACACTTCATTCCACACAAAGCTTTCATGCATTGAAAGTTTCTTTTAATTAAGCAGCTGGCTATTTTTTTTTTTTAAAAAAAAGACCAGTTGATTTTCTAATTAAATTCACACGTAGCCATAAATACAGGCTTTTAGTAAATTGATGGGTTGTGTCACCATGTCATGCACGGGTATGACATGTATTCTTTTAATAGCCAATTAGCACATTTTTTTGTGATACAGGGTGTTGTGGTTGTCTTGAATTGTTTCATTCAGCTGCCAGCTCGATGTGTATGATACAGTTTGTTGGATTTCAATTTTCTGGTCAAAACAATTTGATTAGAATGTGGGCTGAAAAATGGATTTACAGAAAATAATAATAATAATAATAATAATAATAATAATAATAATAATAATGCAAAGAAGCTGATGAAACTGTTGATCACATACTCAGCTGCTGTAAAAAAATCGCGCAGACTGATTATAAATTGCGGCACAATTCAGTAGCACAAATGATCCATTGGAATTTGTGCAAAAATTATAATATTAAAACAGCAACAAACTGGTGGGAACATCAGCCTGAAAAAGTCACCGAAAATCAGATGGTCAAGATCTTGTGGGATTTCCGTATAAAAATGGACAAAATACTGGCGCATAATACACCAGACATCACACTGGTTGAGAAAAATAAGGTCACAATCATAGACATCGCAATACCAGGTGATAGCAGGGTCGCCGAGAAGGAACATGAAAAAATCGCAAGATACCAGGACTTAAAAATCGAAATTCAACGACTATGGCACAAACCAGCAGTGATAATTCCAGGGTAATTGGCACACTAGGTGCTACTCCAAAAGCACTGGAATTACATTTAAAACAGTTAAAAATTGACAAAATTACCATCAGTCAAATGCAAAAAGCCGCACTGCTTGGATCTGCACGCATATTACGAAAATACGTTATGACGTCCTAGGCCCCTGGGTGGGGCCCGACTAGTAACCAATGCCAAATCCGGCGAAACAACTGGCCTCTGTGATACAATTGTATAATAATAATAATATCATCTGGAGCGCTGAAAAAAGAAACAGAAGGCTTTATTTTGGCAGCTCAAGAACAAGCCTTAGCCACAAACTGCATGAAGGCAAAAATTCAACATGTTACTACCAACAGCAAATGTCACCTCTGTAATG
This sequence comes from Thamnophis elegans, assembly GCF_009769535.1. Lineage (NCBI taxonomy): Eukaryota > Metazoa > Chordata > Lepidosauria > Squamata > Natricidae > Thamnophis > Thamnophis elegans. The sequence goes on along the minus strand of NC_045543.1, from coordinate 143,258,807 downwards.
AGAAAGACGAGACAGTCGACCACTTGATCAGTGGGTGCAGCAAAATCTCACAAACTGACTACCTACAATGCCATGACTGCATTGCTAAGATCATTCACTGGGAATTATGCCAAAAGTTTGGATTTGAGTACAGCAAAAACCACTGGGAACATCAGGTTCAGAAGGTTTTAGAGAATGAGAAAGTCAAGTTCTTGTGGGACTTCAGAATTCAGACTGACAGGCACTTGGCCCACAACACACGTGACATAACAATAGTTGAAAAGAAAAAAAGTATGGTTCATTGACATTGCAATACCTGGAGATGCACGGATTGAAGATAAACAGCAAGAAAAAATCACAAAGTACCGGGACTTACAAATTGAAGTTGAGCGACTGTGGAAAAAGAAATTGTCTGTTGTTCCGATTGTAATTGGAGCCCTTGGAGCAATAACTAAAGGGCTACCTCGCTATTTGGAAATTTTAAATTTGTCAGACTTGAACATTCTGATTCTACTAAAAACCACCCTACTTGGAACAGCTTATATCCTCCGACGTTACCTTAACAGTTCCTAGGTCCTTGGTTAGGACTCGAGCCGTTGAGCTACTAACCAGCCCCAAAGGCTGTGAATCTCACCAAAGATTAACATAATAATAATACCGAAGTTGTAAGAGAGCTTGTAGGTAGATATAGGAATGCCTGGGAAAAAAAAAACCTGGAAAAATTGGGGAAAACCCAGTTTTTTTCGGTATTTTTTACATTTCTTTCTGGTTTTTGTGGACCCGTTTTTCGCCTCCCCGGGCTCCAGAGGCTTTCTAGGGAGAAAACAGCCCCCGCTTCCTGGTCCCTGGAAAAGTCTCATTTTCTGATTTCTAGTTTGTGCGTTGGACCATTTTTCGCCTTTCAGAGGCTTTAGAGAAGCCTCCTGAAGCCTCCGGAGGTGTAAAAACAGTCCAATGAGAAAACCAGAAGTCCGTTCCCAAATTTCTCGCATTGAGCTGCTTTTTGCCCTCCGGAGGCTTCAGGGAAGCCTCCCGAGGGTGAAAAATGGCCAAAAATGAAGGCTGAAAACAGCTGGCCAGCACGCTCATGCCCATATCTTGAGAAATGCATAGAATGCATTTCTCAAGATATGGGCTTGCCCACCTCTGTCCCAATCAGGGGTGGGTTTCAAAATGTTTTACTACCGGTTCGGTGGGTGTGGCTAGATATGGGGCGTGTGTCTGAGTGGGCGTGGCCACCCTTGACTGAAGATCCGTACATGACTTCCAGTGGTGGGATTCACTTACCTTTGCTACCGGTCCACAAATGTGAGTGTGCTTTTTCCTTCTCTCTTCCTTCTAATTTTTTCTTAGCAATAGCAATAGCAGTTAGACTTATATACCGCTTCATAGGGCTTTCAGCCCTCTCTAAGCGTTTTACAGAGTCAGCATATTGCCCCCAACAACAATCTGGGTCCTCATTTTACCCACCTCGGAAGGATGGAAGGCTGAGTCAACCTTGAGCCGGTGAGATTTGAACAACCAAACTGCAGTCAGCTGAAGTAGCCTGCAGTGCTGCATTTAACCACTGCGCCACCTCGGCTCTTTCTTCCTTCCCCTCTTTCCTTATGTTTCCTTCCTTGCTCACTTCCCTTCTTTTTCTTCGTCTTTCCTCTTTCCCTCTTCTTGCATGCTCAAATGCAAAAGGGGAAAGCTTTCTCCTTTTGTTCTGTGTTTAGTTTTCTGCCTGGAAGGCCTCCTCAAGCACTGGCAGCCAAAATGGGTTGTGGCTGTATTGTGTATGTGCAAACTTTTCCGGATTTGCACTAGCGCAGGAACCCTGGGCCAGTCCTTTGCTAAGTGCAGGCTGGTCTCATGGGGCAGATGTAAGCACATTGCGTTTGACACCCCTGGTCAAGAGTGTATGATAGCTGTGCTCTCCTGCTAGAACCTCCAAACACGCTGAAAAAGTGCAAGTCTCTTTCACCAAATGTTTGTTAGGTGGATTCTGACTTTAATGAGAGCAATTTTAATCTTGCTTTGATTCAACCGTTTTAGTTTTATCCTTTAAGGGCCGGAAGCTGCCTTGAGTGATAAAGCCGCGGAAAGGTAGAATATAAAAATAAATTAGTCTCTCCCACATTATATCTGGGACAAGGATGTGAGTATACAAATGACATTGCTCTTTTTCTTACAAAACATATAGCTATTGGACCTCAAATAGGAAGGATGTGTAGGGCCAGATTGTTGGGGGCAATAGATGTAGATGATCCTCACTCTGTCAAGGAACTTAGAGTACTCATCTCAAATGACCTAAGTCCTAGAGCTCCCTGTAACAACATTGCCAAAAAGGCACTAAGAGTTGTTAACCTAATCTTGTGAAGCTTCTTCTCCGGTAACATTGTACTGCTAACTAGGGTATACAAAACCTTTGCCAGACCAATCCTCGAATACAGCTCATCTGCCTGGAATCCACACTGTATATTGGGCATTAATGCAATTGAGCGGGTCCAGAGGTATTTCACGAGAAGAGTCCTCCACTCCTCTACTCACAATAGAATCGCTTATGCCACCGGGCTCGAAATTTTGGGCTTGGACAATCTGGAATTGCTCCCCCTACGGTCTGATCTAAGCATAGTACACAAAATTGTCTGCTACAACGTCCTACCTGTCAATGACTACTTCAGCTTCAACCACAATAGTACACGGGCAAACAATCGATACAAATTCAAGGTAAATTGCTCCAAACTCAATTGCAGAAAAGAAGACTTCAGCAACAGAGAGGTCAACGCCTGGAATGCTCTACCCAACTCCATTGTAATAGCAATATAGCAATAGCAGTTAGACTTATATACCGCTTCATAGGGCTTTCAGCCCTCTCTAAGCGGTTTACAGAGTCAGCACATCGCCCCCACAGTCTGGGTCCTCATTTCACCCACCTTGGAAGGATGGAAGGCTGAGTCAACCTTGAGCCGGTGAGATTAGAACCGCTGAACTGCAGATAACAGTCAGCTGACGTGGCCTGCAGTACTGCACCCTAACCACTGCGCCACCTCGGCTCTCAAACCCCCACAGCGTCAACCTTAAACTGTCTACCGTGAACCTCATCCCATTCCTAAGAGGTCCGTAAAGGGGGCGCGCATAAATGCACCAGCGTGCCTTCCGTCCCTTTCCTACTGTCCCTATTTATTTGTATTCATTTCCTTTGTTCATGCCCATCTTCATACTTATACCCACTATCTTGTACATGTTTGATGTACAAAACCCCTCTCCAAAATTGCAAAAAATAAATAAATCAATAAAATCTGGACTGATATCATTTGGAAAGGTGAATATATCATCTACTTCTATCAGCATTACATCAACTGAACCATTGAACCCCTAAATTAATCTGATCTATCAGACGCGGTGGCTCAGTGACTAAAACACTGAGCTTGTCAATCAGAAAGGTCAGCAGTTCGGCAGTTTGAATCCCTAGTGCCGCGTAATGAAGTGAACTCCCGTTACTTGCCCCAGCTTCAGCCAACCTAGCATTTCAAAAGCATGTAAAAATGCAAGTAGAAAAATATGGACCACTTTGGTGGGAAGGTAACAGCATTCTGTGCGCCTTCGACATTTAGTCATGCCAGCCATATGACTATGGAGACGTCTTCGGACAGCGCTGGCTCTTTGGTTTTGAAACGGAGATGAGCACCGCCCCCTAGAGTCGGGAACGACTAACACGCATGTGTGAGGGAAACCTTTATCTTTACCTTACTTAATCAAACTGAAAGCCTTGAACTGATTCAAGCATTGTTTTATTTTTCTCTGGTGATGCATTTGAAATCACTGGATTGAATCCTAATTCAGATTAAATTGAATTGGTTATCTACAGTAAATGGAATCATGAATCCAAATTGAGTATTGAGTGTTCTGCACACAAATGCTCCTATTTACGTCAAACTAAACTGGAAGAATTGCTCCGCAAAGTAACTGTGGGTAGTAAAACAGAGTAGATCCATTTCCTTCACAAAATGTCTTTCCTTGATGGAAATAAAACACAGGAAGGATGTTTAAGTTAATAAATATTATAATAATTCTTAATTCAATTGGGGGGGGTGTCCTTGAACTGATTTGTACTTTAGCAGAAGACAGGTTATTGGATAACAGGAGGATAGCAACAGTTCTCTTTTGAAATGCATAAACCTATGTGACATTTTCCAGATTGCAAAATGTATCCAACCTGATTTTATAAATGTGGGCAAATCTTCTGATATTTGATTCAATCTCTTGTTCTGATCCCAAAAAAAGTTGGTGTTTCAGTTTGACTTCAAAGATCAAATCAAGTTCATTTACTTTGATTGTTGAATTTATCAGAGCCTTGGTGGCGCAGAATGCAGTACTGCAAGCTAACTTTGCCCGCTGCCAGCAGTTCGATCCTGACTGCCTCGAGGTTGACTCAGCCTTCCACCCTTCCAAGATCAGTGAAAGGAGGACCTAGATGGTTAAGGGCCATATGCTGACGCTGTAAACCACTCAGAGAGAGCTGCAAAGCATTATAAAGCAGTATATAAGTCTAAGTGCTATGGCTATTTTTTTTTCCAAAAAGAAATGAAGTCATACAGGTGTAAATGTTTGTCAGGTTTATTCAGGCATTAATTAGACCATTTGTTCAAAGAATTCAGAACTTCACACAACCCTCTTGATTCAGACTGAATGGCCAAGGTGACCCATTCTAATCACTATGGACTCAGGTAACCAACAGCTAGCAATTTACATAGCTAAAGCTTCCAGATGTTAAGAGAACTTCACACTTTCCCTTTTGTTCAATGCACCGAAAGAATTTATCCTTGCTTAGAAATTTCAACAATTTTGCAAAGCGGGCTGTGGGTGAAAGCAGATCTTTGGGGTTGGTTCAGTGGTGGGTTTCAAAAAAGTTTGGAACCTCTTCTGTAGGTGTGGCCTGCTTTCCGGGTCCACTGGTGGAACCTCTTCTAACTGGTTTGGTAGATTTGATGAACCAGTTCTACCGAATAGGTGCGAACTGGTAGGAACCCACCTCTGTCCCTCATCCTTCTTTTCACTAGACTAGCCATACAGAATTTTATTTTATTTTTTTTATTTTATTTTTTTTATTTATTTGTCAACAAGTAAAAGGAAATGTTGTCCCCAAAACTGGGCTCTTGCTTGGTGTCGAAGCTGATAAGTCACCGGACACAAGGTGTGATATAGAATTGTCCTTTTATTTTGGTACCAAGATATAAGGATCCCAGTTTGAAAAGCTAACCAAGGGCCAAGAGTAGAATCTCACAGCAGTTTTTATAGTCAAGGGATGGTCGCATTCAACCCTTTGCCCTTCCCCTAATAATGCATGTATGACAGATAATAGTGATTGGTTATTTGGATTTCAGCCCCCCTAAACCCTTACGCTTGTTATGTTAAATAGCTCAATGTCATGTCACCTGTTTTTCACCCCAAGTCATGGGTATCTTGCAAAGTGTGCCACCTCTATGTGGGTTTGGAGTTTTTTCTTACAAGCGAGCTATTCTTGTTCCTAGCATCCTGGCTAGTAGTTTTAAGGTGCTAACTTTTGTCTTGCTGTTAATGTGCAGCCCCTTCCCTTCCTATTGCAGAACAGAATAAAAGAAGAGTTTTATCTGAGGCATCTCCCCCGTGACCCCCACCCTCCTTCTTCAGAGAGAGAGACAGGAAAGGAGCAAAGTTTTTAATTGCCAAGGCAAAGAAATGAAGACAAGAGAAAATGTTTTATCAGAATTCACATTCCTCACTCTCATGTCCATTCCATCCACACCTGAGTCTCATCGCCACATATGACCCTTCCTCTGATTCTCCAGGGCCTCATCTGTGCATATATTCCATCATCTGATCCTTCAGAAACAAGCATCAGTATAGACACAGATATGGGCACATGAAAAAAATGGCACAAATAAATGGATATAAATAAACAAAGCCATAAACACATAAAATGAGTACATATAGATGGGGGCAGTAAGATACAGGGGGGTGGGTTCTGGCAAGCACTACAACAGGTTTATTCGTGGGCGCGCTCCATGCCCATGCACGGTACAATAAAAATTGGCACTGCCCAGGAAACCGGTTCAGGGGCGTGGCTGCTGTTCCAGCGACCCAGGCCACCAAACCACTTGTCAGCTCCACTCCATTACATAACTAGGAAAGAAGACTAAGAGACTCCATGGGTTGGAAATCAAAAGTACTTTTACTAATTATAAATGGTAAGCGAGCAGTAGCGAAGCAAAGTCTGCTTAATCAGGCGCGAAAGCAATTGATATATAGAATAGCCCGTTCCCCCCCCTTAGGATAATAGCTCCAGTCCAATCATAAGTCCTTCAAGTGTCAGGTGTGAGATAACTTCAAAAAGATAGGCCGATGATGGAATGTCGAGCCCGTTGATGCAGGCGGGAAACACACACGCATGCGCAATCCCAATGTCTGGTACATCCTAGAACATTCCTCCAGCACAGCAATTAACCCCTCCCAAATACCAGCCCCCCCCTTCCCATTTCATGGCAGCTGAAGCAACAGCAAGGCAGAAGCTGACATCCGGCCGTCCCCCGGAAAAAAGGCTGTCAGGCCTGGAAGAAAAACAAACAAAACAGACAAACGACAAAACACAAAAAGAAGAGGGAGGGGAGAAAAGTCAAGGCTTGTCAGGATAAGCAGCATAAAATTTCTGTAGCAGGCGGGGAGCACGAACGTGGGATTTATCAACCCATTCCGTGTGGGAGGGGGGAAAGTGCTTCCAAGCCACCAGGTATTGGATGCGATTACGGTGCCTGCGGGAATCAAGAATTTCACGAACTTCAAAATGATGTTCCCCATCAATCAGCAACGGAGCAGGTGGAGGTTCATCTGGGGGGCGTAAGTGGGAAACCCGAACAGGTTTGATGAGGTTGATGTGGAACACCGGGTGGATTCGGTTGAGGTGTTTGGGCAATTGTAAACGAACAGAAACAGGATTGATGACTTTCACAATAGGGAAAGGGCCAACATATTTGGGTCCTAATTTCTTGGACTTCTGCGTAGTGTGCAAGAATTTCGTGGACAAATACACCAAATCCCCAAGGCGGTATTCATAGGGTTGAGTGCGTTTTTTATCGGCTTGCTTTTTATGGGCCTTATGGGCAGCGTCCAAAGTGGAAAGAGTTAGAGGCCAAATGCGACTGAGACGCTCACTCCAGTCCGCAACTGAAGGAACCTGTGGTTGGTCAGTAGGCAATTCGGGAATAGGAACAAAATCTTGGCCGTAAACGACCCGAAAAGGGGTGAACCCCGTGCTGGAGTGAACCGAGTTGTTGTAGGCGACCTCAGCATGTGGTAACAAGTCGACCCAATCGTCTTGTTGATAATTGATGAAACAACGTAAATATTGCTCAAGGACGGAATTTGTACGTTCACAGCCGCCATTAGTCTGAGGATGGTAGGCGGAGCTAAGGCCCTGGGCGGACCCAATGCGTTTGAGAAATTCCTTCCAAAAAGTAGATGTGAATTGGACCCCACGATCGGAGATAATACGGTCGGGCACCCCATGCAAACGGTAGATGTGTGAAATGAACAGTTTAGCTAATGCCTTGGCGGAAGGAACTTTGTGACAAGGCACGAAATGAACTTGCTTGGAAAACAAATCAGTGACCACCCAGATAACGGTATGCCCCTGGCTTTCGGGAAGCTCAACAATAAAGTCCATAGAAATCTCCTTCCAAGGGGCAACCGGGCGAGCGACGGACTGGAGTAGTCCCTGCGGTTTCCCCGGTGGTTTTTTGGCGGTAGCGCAAACTGGGCAACTGGCCACATAAAGTTCAATGTCCTTTTTTAAAGAGGGCCACCAGAATTGTCTCTTCACGAGATGCAAAGTTTTTACGAATCCAAAATGACCCGCCAATTTGGAGTCATGAGCGCGACGAAGGACGACAAGCCTTAGGGATGCGGGGATGTATAATTTAGCACCAATCCACGGTAGATCGTCTCTCATGGTGCACTCGTCCCGATGGTTCAGAAACCAGTCATCTTGAGGAAGAGCTGTTTTAAGGTCAGAAAGTAGATCTTGCGGCACTTCCCTCTGAGCTTGGGTCTGTTGACGTGTGAGTACCGGAGCTGCCAGGAGCGGTTGGACGATACTTAGTTTAGAGCAATTATATTGAGGTAATCTGGACAAAGCATCCGCCATGAAGTTCTTCCCGCCCGGGATATACTTTAGAGTGAAATTGAAATGGTTGAAATATTGGGCCCATCGCAACTGTTTGGGGGAGAGACGACGAGGCGTTCGCAACGCTTCCAAGTTCTTGTGGTCAGTCCAAACCTCAAATGGGTGTTTAGCGCCTTCTAGGAAATGGCGCCAAGTAGCGAGGGCCCAACGGACCGCGAAAGCCTCCTTCTCCCAAACCGCCCAACGCCTCTCCGTGTCAGTGAGTTTACGGGAGGTGTATGCGCAAGGCTGCAAGTTACCTTGGTCGTTGGCTTGCAGCAGAATGGCCCCTACGGCGACATCACTGGCATCAGCCTGGACGACGAAAGGCCGGTCGAGATCAGGATGCTTAAGAACTGGTTCAGCGGCAAAAAGGCGTTTAAGTTTCTCGAATGCCGCCTGGCATTCCATGTTCCAGTCCAAAGGCTTATTAGGTTTAGGCTTCGGGTCGCCTTTCGTCTTGAGCAAATTAGTAATAGGGAGAGCAATCTTAGCAAAAGAGGGAATGAATTGACGGTAGAAATTAGCGAAACCCAAAAATTTTTGCAATTGCTTACGCGTTTTGGGCGCGTCCCATTCAGTGACCGCCTTCACCTTTTCAGGGTCCATTTCAATGCCATCAGGGGAGATGCGATAGCCCAGATAGTCAATTTTAGTTTGGTGAAACTCACACTTAGACAATTTGGCATAAAGGTCAGCGGCACGGAGTTTTTTCAGAACAGTGCGTACCAGAGTGACGTGGTGGTCGTAACTGCGAGTATAAATGAGGATATCGTCCAGGTATACGATAACGCCCTTGTACAGATGATTGTGCAAGATCTCATTAATAAGTTGCATGAAAACAGCAGGAGCCCCTTGTAGGCCAAAAGGCATAACCCGGAACTGGAAGCAACCAAGAGGGCAGTTGAAAGCAGTCTTCCATTCGTCCCCTTCCTTAATGCGTACTCTATAGTAAGCTTCTCGCAGGTCCAATTTAGTGAAGATGCGGCCCTTCCCTAGCTGTGCCAACAAGTCTTTCATCAATGGGAGTGGGTAGAGGTTCTGAGTTGATACCGCGTTAAGATTTTTAAAATCACAGCATAAACGAAGAGAACCATCTTTTTTTTCACGAAACAGTACAGGGGCAGCCACTTTGGGTCGAGCCGGTTCAATGAAACCACGTTTCAAATTTTTGTCAATGAAAGAACGCATCTCCTCCATTTCCCTGGGCGACATGGAGTAAATCCGGGGTTTAGGGAGCTTAACCCCGGGTAAAATGTCTATGGAGCAATCAGTAGGCCTGTGGGGGGGTAGAATGTCCGAAGATTGTTCGCTGAAGACCTCCTTAAGATCCAGATATTCATTCGGAATTTTCTCCTCTCCTGCAATCCTCTCCTGCCCTCTAGCGGCCACTTCAGGAACGTCAGTGATAGGTTGGTCCGGAGAGCCCTCCCCCACTGGAGGCACCTTCGAGCGAATGCGTAAGCGGCCTGTACGCCAATTTATGTGAGGGTTCCACTTCCGGAGCCATGAGATGCCCAAGATGAGTGGCCTGTCCATGCCAGGTGCGACCACAAAAGAGATTAATTCAGTATGGGTACCCATCCTCATTTCCAAAGGCTCCGTAAAAAAATGGGCGCCCCCCCCCCCCCCGCAATGGATCCATCTATTTGGCAAAACACAATTGGGGTTTTCAAAGTGCGCAATTTGAGGCCTAATTTCTCCACCATGGCTGGGTTGATCATGGATCGGGAACAGCCTGAATCAAGTAAGGCCAGGAGGGTGGCAGGTTTCCCCTCAGGAGGAACTTTTAACTCAATAGGGATTAGCAGGGGCCCCTTGTTTGAACTCACCCAGTGAGGCGATGTGTCGTCATCGGAGTCCTCCGAAGAAGAGGAGTTAGCGTCCGCGTCTCCCTCTACTGGCTGGGCAAAAGGAGGGGGGTTGGATTCCCCAGCGAAAGCCGTTTCCTTCTTCTTCTTTTCAGGGCCTCTGCCAGACTTTTCCTCACGTTTGGGAGGGAGTTGAGCAGAGAGGGGTAATTTAGCACGACATTCGGGAGCGGTGTGCCCTAATTTTCCACAACGAAAACATGTCAGAGGCCTGGAGAGGCCAGAAGGGGGCCCCCTCGCTTCACCTCGTCGTTTGAAGAGCGATTGAGTGGCTGGAGGGGGGAGGGACTTGGCAGCCCTCTCTTTCCGCTTCCTTCTTTCCTCTTTAGCATAACGGAGACGGGTTAAATCGAGTTCAGCGTCCGCTGCATGCTCAAACCATGTGATTAAACGTCTAGGCAGGTTACGATTGATACATTGCTGATAAATGTCTTCATTCAATCCTTCAGCAAATTTGTCCAGTAGGGCGTCCTCCCCCCAGCCTCTCATGTATTGTGACAGACACTGAAATTCCTGGATGTATTGGGCGACAGGCCTATCGTCTTGTTCAAAGGTTATAAACTTCAATTTGCTCCGCTTCTCAGTTAACGGGTCATCAAAACGCTGGCGGAAAGCCTCCATAAAGCGGTTGAAATTCCCCAAGAGGGGAGAGCCAGACATATGCAAAGCAGTTGACCATTTAGCAGCCTCACCATCTAATGACAAAAGAACCATTCTGACCCTCATGATGTCAGTTTCAAAGTCTCGGCCATAAATCTCCATGTAATTAAACACTTGCATAAGAAAAGAGGCCAGGCTAGCAGAATCACCATTGTAACGCACAGGCAAGGGAGGGATTTTAGCCATCCGATGTCTTCGGGGGGGGGGGGAGGCCCTCCTTGGTCAGCAAAACCTCTAGCCGCAGGGGGTGAAGCAGGCCGAGGGGGAGGGGGAGATGGCGGGCGTGGGTAACGTTGCCAATTTCTCCAGTCTCTTTCCTCCTCCCCCCTTCTTTCCCCCAAGTATGTTTGACCCCAATAATCAGGTAATTCACTCCGCTGGGGTTTTCTCATGGGCCCCTGGTGCTGGTAGCTTGTCCATTCCCCTTCATCGCCTCCCCTTCTTTCCCCAAAGTACCTTTGGCTCCAATAGTCAGGGAATTCACTCGTCTGGGGTTTTCTCACGGCACCCAGCTCCAGGGATGGTTGTCGGGGTGGTCTTTAGGTGAGTCCAGCATTCCAGCTTGTCTCTGTCTCTCTTTGCCCCACCGAAGTTGACCATCGGGGTGGGGGGGGAGGTTCAGGCTGGCTGGAAATTTGCAGTTGAAATAAATCTTCGTGTAAGGATAGGTCAGGCGGGCTGGGCTCGTGTAAAGAAAGGTCGGGAGGTCCTACTCCACTGGAATCCGCACCTCCAACGGCCCCCTCCTCCTCTCTGATCGGAGAAGACATTATCTCCCTTCTCGGTAGACGTAAATCTCCTGGAAAGGGTTTTTTTTTTCAGACTTTGCTTCTTGTCAGCTCCACTCCATTACATAACTAGGAAAGAAGACTAAGAGACTCCATGGGTTGGAAATCAAAAGTACTTTTACTAATTATAAATGGTAAGCGAGCAGTAGCGAAGCAAAGTCTGCTTAATCAGGCGCGAAAGCAATTGATATATAGAATAGCCCGTTCCCCCCCCCCTTAGGATAATAGCTCCAGTCCAATCATAAGTCCTTCAAGTGTCAGGTGTGAGATAACTTCAAAAAGATAGGCCGATGATGGAATGTCGAGCCCGTTGATGCAGGCGGGAAACACACACGCATGCGCAATCCCAACGTCTGGTACATCCTAGAACATTCCTCCAGCACAGCAATTAACCCCTCCCAAATACCAGCCCCCCCTTCCCGTTTCATGGCAGCTGAAGCAACAGCAAGGCAGAAGCTGACACCACTACTGGTTCGGTCAAACCGATCCCAACCGTAGGAACTCACCACTGGTAGGAGACAGTAAGCACGCTGGTGCATTTACACACACACCCTTTACGAACCTCTTAAGATATGCATAAGGTCCACGGAATTCCTTCAATGATTCTTCGTACGTTTTAGGAATTGGATGTTTCTTTACATTAAAAGTACTAATCTATCAGACCATGCCTCAAATTTTGCTGGATTTCAGGAGAAATCATAACACCGATGAATCCCAGGTGTATTTTGCTCTTCTTATCTCATATTTGGTGGACTTGTTACATTGCCACACCTCTCCAAAGCAACACAATGTGTTGATTAATAAGCCCTAACAGAGCTTGTTCTCTGAACACCAACGGATGCTTTCAGATGTAGAGCGATTTGCATTTACATTAAAAGGGAAATGATTTACAAAGAAGGAAAGTGCCACATTTTTTCATTAATGATATACATCTGTCCTACATCGGCCTATAAATATGTGATAGCTATCCCTTCTTATGAGGCATTTCATATAAAACAAGAAAGAGCTGACAAATTTAATCAGATTTGTGGAAGAAGCATCTACTGGGGAAAATAGAATCAAGTTACTATTTATTATGTATCCAAACCCTAGTTTCATTTCCTTGTCCCTCTTTCATAAGGCCGCAGTATGTCCTGAAAAATAATATAAAGCAGGGGTGTCAAACTCAAAGCCCATGGGCCGCATCCGGTCTGCGGGGTCCTTAGATTTGGCCTGTGGTGTTCCTGCCAGTGGAAACGGAGCTTCGTGCGGTCCTCCAGGCTCCATTTTCGGCTGCAATGGTCTCCTGCAGCCCTCTGCCCGCAAAAATAAAGCTGGGAGGGGGGGACACGTGTGACACCCCCCCGGCTTCGTTTTTGCTGGCAGAAGGCTAGCAAAACAAACTAGAAACAAAACAGAAGGAGAAATGTTTCCCCTTTTGCATTTGAGCATCCAAGAAGGGACAGGAAAGGAGAAAGGGAAAGTGGGAAGAAAAAAATGGGAAGAGAGCAAGGTAGGAAAAAGAAGGAATTGAATAGAATTTGAATTGAATTGAATTTATTTCATTTATATGGCGCCCTTTTCCCCGAAGGGGACTCAGGGCGGCTCACAATCCAAGTCAAGGAAATCAAGAATAAAAAAGACAAACAAAACAAGAATAAAAAAGACAAACAAAACAATACACAATTTAAAAGCACACAATAGCCATACCATTCGAGGAGGGGGGCAAAAGCTCTTTAGCCCCAGGCCTGTCGGAACAGCCAGGTTTTAAGGGCTTGCGGAAGGCCTGGAGGGTGGTGAAGGTTCGAATCTCCATGGGGAGTTCATTCCAGAGGGTCGGAGCAGCCACAGAGAAGGCTCTCCTCCGAGTAGTCACCAGTCGACACTGGCCGGCGGATGGAATTCGGAGGAGGCCTAATCTGTGGGATCTAATCGGTCTATTGGAGGTAATTGGCAGCAGGCGGTCTCTCAAGTACCCAGGTCCAATACCATGAAGGGCTTTATAAGTGACGATTAGCGCCTTGAAGCGTATCCGAAGACCGATAGGCAGCCAGTGCAGCTCGCGGAGGATAGGTGTTACGTGGGTGAACTGAGGTTAGGAAAGAGGGGAAGGAAGAAGAAAGGAGAAGGAAGAGGAAAGAGAAGAGAAGGAAGGAAGGAAAGAAGGAGGGAAGGAAGGGAGGAAGCGGATTATGAGAGGGAGGGAGGGTCTGAGGGAAGTCCTGTCACCATAGCAGTGGTGGGTTGCAGGGGGCACACCCTGGTATGGGCATACCAGGGACGCTTTCCAGTACGGTGCACCGGAGGAACTGTACTAACCTACCTGTGAAATAGATGCTGTAAAAATAGACAGTGGGAGATTTCATCATGTTCAAAAAAAAGAAAGGGGTATTGATGGAAGAGAAAAGCTTAAGGGGGTGTGATTCTTCCTGGAGAAGCTTCAAGGGGAGGGGAGAGCTTGAATTAAACCATCAACAATGCCAAGCAAAACTCTTCACAAATATGCCTTCAAATACACCAAAGCTTAAATAAAATACTATTAAGGTTTAGGTCTGGTGTCTTACAATAGGATGTAATGCGTGATTAAAGCAATAAAATTTTGGGGGGAAAATATATAAATGGCTAGGAAAGGTGACTGGAAAGCATGTAGATTTTAAACCTGAACTATTTTTCAGGTATAATATCACCTAAACTTGATAAGAAAGGTATGTATTTAATATTACACGTCTTGACAGCAGCGAGGACTGTATTTGTACAATGCTGGAAAAATAGAGATGAAGAAACAATTAAGAAGATACTAGAGAATGGGACGCGGTGGCTCAGTGGCTGAGACACTGAGCTTCTCAATCAGAAAGGTGGGCAGTTCAGCGGTTTGAACCCCTAGTGTCGCGTAACGGAGTGAGCTACCGTTACTTGTTCCAGCTTCTGCCAACTTAGCAGTTCGGAAGCACGTAAAAAAATGGAAGTGGAAAACTAGGAACCACCTTTGGTGGGACGGCAACAGGGTATTGTGTGCCTTCGGCGTTTAGTCGTGCCGGCCACATGACCACAGAGACATCTTCGGACAGCGCTGGCTCTTTGGGTTTGAAACGGAGATGAGCATTAAGAAGATACTAAAGAATGTTGAAATGGGCAGACTGACATTAAAAATGAAACAGAAAAAAGACACAGAATATTATCAAGCTTGGAATCTATTTTATCAGTGGTTGGGAAAAAAGGGGTGGAGATTAACATGTATTACTTAACAGGTATTGTTAAGCAAATTGAAGATCCAGACAACACGATACATATTAAGCAATACGAAATGTAATTAATTAAAAATTAATTAAAAAAGAATTCCATAAGAACTTAATAGAGTTCTGTATGAGACTAAAGACACAGCCACGTACACCAACAGAATCCTTTTAAAGGAGAAGTAGTCAACGGATATCCATTTGTCTGTTCAAAAAAAGAATGCTGAATTCCATTTTTAAAATTTTTTTGCACATTGGCAATGTTAATAATGCATTTGCAATAAGCCGTATAGTTTTTTTTTAATACTTAACAATGATCAGAGAAACTTTATGGGGAGTAATGGGGGTTTCCATTTTTCTTTGTTCCTGAAATTCAAATGGCATGAATATATGCATTTGCATAAATAAATTACAATGAGGACGCATTTCGCTTTATTGTCAATTTTTAATCACAAAGAGCTTTGCCATCAGGGTTTCCAGGAAGAGAGTGTGTTTGTGTGTGTTTACACTAACAGGTTGTGTAGTTTGAAATCCTTTGTTCCACAACTTGAAGGTCCTCCAGAATCAGGATAACACACAACAAAGTTGTTGGGTTGTTAATCTCTCCTGAATTTGAATGTTAATGACAAATATGTTTCTCTTTTAGAATAGAATAGCAGAGTTGGAAGGTACCTTGGAGGTCTTCTAGTCCAACCCCCTGCCTAGGCAGGAAACCTTATACCATTCCAGACAAATGGCTATCCAACATCTTCTTAAAGACTTCCAATGTTGGGGCATTCACAACTTCTGGAGGCAACTTCTGTTCCACTGATTAATTGTTCTAACTGTCAGGAAATTTCTCCTTAGTTCTAAGTTGCTTCTCCCCTTGATTAGTTTCCACCCATTGCTTCTTGTTCTACCCTCAGGTGCCTTGGAGAATAGTTTGACTCCCTCTTCTTTGTGGCAACCCCTGAGATATTGGAAGACTGCTATCATGTCTCTCCTAGTCCTTCTTTTCATTAAACTAGACATACCCAGTTCCTGCAACTGTTCCTCATATGTTTTAGCCTCCAGACCCCTAATTCTCTTTGTTGCTCTTCTCTGCACTCTTTCCAGGGTCTCCACATCTTTTTTACACTGAGGCAACCAAAACTGGATGCTGTGTTCCAAGTGTGGCCTTAATAAGTAGGGATGACAGATGATGAGATGGTTAGATAGAGTCATCAACACAATGAACTCTGGAAGACAGTAGAAGACAGGAGGAGGGCCTGCTGTGCTGTGATCCATGGGGTCAGATATGACTTAGCGATTGAACAACATCAAACAACCACAGAAAGACTGAATTGAATTAAAAATAATTGTTACATTATCCAGCGTAGAGTTATCCCATTGCAAGTTGGCCATGGCAAGTTGGCTGCCACCAGTTGTCTTATTCCATTATCAAAGCTCATGCGCTTTCATGCAAGGAGAAATTGACCTCGGAGGCATAATGGTTAGAATGCATTATTGCAAGCTAACTCTGCTCACTGCCAGCAGTTTGATCCTGATACGGCTCAAGGTTGACTCAGCCTTCCATCCTTCCAAGGTCAGTAAAATGAGCAGCTAGATTGCTGGCGGGGGGGGGGGAGGCTGACTTTGTAAATCACTTAGAGGGGGCTGTAAAGCACAATGGAGCAACATATAAGTCTAAGTGCTGTTGCTATTATTCTCTCCTTCCTTCCTTCCTTTCTTCCTTCCTTCTCTCTCTCCCTCCCTTTCTCTCTGGAGGCACAGTGGTTAAAATGCAGCATTGCAGGCAAACACACCGCTCACTGTCAAGAGTGTAATCCTGACCGGCTCAAGATTGATTCAGCCTTCCATCCTTCTGAGGTTGGTTAAATGAGGATCTAGATCAGGGGTGTCAATCTCACATAGTCACAGTGTCATCACATGACGTATCAGGACTATTTTCCCCTCTCGCTAAACCAGACGGGGGCATGGCCAGCATGTGACGCATCCAGCCCACGAACCGGGAGTTTGACAGCCCTGATCTAGATTGTTGAGGGCAAGATGCTGACTCTGTCAACCGCTTAGAGAGAACTGGAAAGCACTTAGAAGTGGTATATAAGTCTATAATAGCGATTGCTATTTCTATTTTCCAGGCCCAGGGAGATGTTGTAACTTTTGGAATAGCAATAGCAATAGCAGTTAGACTTATATACTGCTTCATAGGGCTTTCAGCCCTCTCTAAGTGGTTTACAGAGTCAGCATATTGCCCCCAACAACAATCCGGGTCCTCATTTTACCCACCTCGGAAGGATGGAAGGCTGAGTCAACCCCGAGCCGGTGAGATTTGAACCGCCGAACTGCAGAACTGCAGTCAGCTGAAGTAGCCTGCAGTGCTGCACTTTAACCACTGCGCCACCTCGGAAGAGCTAGACCCAGTGTCGTGCAGTCAGGGGAGACAGGGGAGGCACAGCCTCACCACTGTCAATCATGAAAAGGAAAAAAATGTAAACGGGAAAAGGCGAGTGCTGAGGTTAGGCTAGCTAGCTGCTGCCACCCCGTGAATGACTGCCTGTTTAAAAAAGCCTCTAAAAAAGCGCCCTCTACTATGAGGCAGGAGAACTGCATGCCTCATCTAGTCTGACTTTTTAGGCGCTCGAGCAGAGTTAAGCGAGGGTTAAAAGCCTGAAAAATCCTGAGGTAGTTGAGGCACGCAGTTCTCCTGCCTCATAGTAGAGGGCGCATTTTTAGAGGCTTCAACTCTGTCATTCTAAGAGCTGAGGTGGCGCAGTGGTTAGGGTGCAGTACTGCAGGCCACTTCAGCTGACTGCTATCTGCAGTTCAGCGGTTCTAATCTCACCGGCTCAAGGTTGACTCAGCCTTCCATCCTTCCAAGGTGGGTGAAATGAGGACCCAGACTGTGGGGGCGATATGCTGACTCTGTAAACCGCTTAGAGAGGGCTGAAAGCCCTATGAAGTGGTATATAAGTCTAACTGCTATTGCTATTGCTATTGCTATTCTGTTTAAAGCTGCAGCGTCGCGCTCACTCTTCCTCCTCTCTTTCTCCGTTTCTGATGCCCCCCACCCCACGCTCCCTCTTTTCCTTCAAATTTCCTTTTTTTTCTTTAATAAATGCAATGCTCAGGCATTCTCTCCTCTCCCGCGACACACCACTGACTAAAGCGCTTTCTTTCGCCCGCCTGAGCTCACGGCAGAGTTCAGGCGGGCTGCCGCGAGCTCAGGCAGCCGAAAGAAAGCGCTTTAGTCAGTGGGGTGTCAGGGGAGAGGACTGCCTCACCAGCCATAAACCTCACCGCACGTCACTGGCTAGACTAAAACAGGGACCTCAAAATCCAGCACCCTATCCAGAACTTTCATCTCTGCATCATACAGTACCAGGTTTCTGGATATGGTGCAGAAACCAATACATAAAATAATCGATTTCTTGCATCTTTTTCATCTGCCATTTTTTAACGGCAGTTCTCTTTTTTGCTTTCTCTGTCTCTTTAATTCCGAGCCACAGCTATACATAAAAATCTTATTTGGATGTAATTTATCCCGCTGACTATTCTGTTTGTATTAAACACAATGGGAAGAAAATTATTTAGATTTCTCTTTAATGTTCCTTTGTCATACTAAAACAGGAAATAAAACTAAGTAAATGAGTGTCTATTTCTTCAGGTTTATAATAAGCGGGCAAATTATTTGCACATGGCTATAAAATGAAAGGATGAAAAGATTTCGTAATGAACTTATTATGTTTTATGGTCCTAGTCTTATTTCACACCATTCAAATGGTCTCAGCTTATTGAATCTAAGAAAATAATGCCTTGTTTTAGATATAATTTTAAGGTAGGGATATGTTTAAGCGACAAACCAACAAAACAGTACATGTGTCATTGACTTAAAATGTACATTGTTAAAATGTATAAGTAATTGTTCCTGGAGCAGCTGTTCGGGTTTTCCTGCTGATCCTACCCATATAAATTGTTGGGGGAAAAAAGCATACTGTTTTCACCCAGCTCCCCAAACACCACAATCCCTCTGTAGTTGAAGCAATGATTCTTTTATTGGGAGCCCCGGGAAAAAGTCTCTCTCTCATCGCAGGCTAACAAGTCTGTCCAGCAGGGAGATGAATAATTGTCTGCCACATCTATTCATCTCTGCCCCCTGCCTTTTATCCCCAGAGCTAGGTTGGGACTTTGCTAGCAGCAGTGGCTCTTCTGTCCCAAGGACCGCCCCATAGGTTTCCACTGTTCTCCTCTCCTCTGCCTTCTGTGCATCCGTGCGTCAGGCACTGGATCCAGATGTTCCCTCTCTTCCTCATCAGCCACCTCCAGACCTGGGGGCTGTTGACTATCCATCTGAGGGCTTACAGATGGCCCAGAGCCGAGGTGGTGCAGTGGTTAGGGTGCAGTACTGCAGGCCACTTCAGTTGACTCTTATCTTCAGTTCAGCGGTTCTAATCTCACCGGCTCAAGGTTGACTCAGCCTCCCATCCTTCCCAGGTGGGTGAAATGAGGACCCAGACTGTGGGGGTGATATGCTGACTCTGTAAAGTGCTTAGAGAGGTCTGAAAGCCCTATGAAGCGGTATATAAGTCTAATTGCTATTGCTATTGCTAGACTCTACCTCTGTCTCCCTCTCTGACAGCTCCATTCGCTCTTCCCCCTTAGAGCTCTCAAGTTGCCTGGATTCAGACTCTGACTCCCCATGCCTCCTCCTCCTCCTCTGATTTGGCTGTTGGAGAGGCCGGTGGCTGACAATATTTGTAGCTCAGGGTTGAATTTTGGGGGCCCTTGGTGTTCCCTGAGCTTGGAAGACAGGGAGAGGTGCTACCTAGTGGACAATACTCAACTTAAGCCCAAAATGTATGTTGCTAAGTGAGATATTTGTTCAGTGAGTTTTGCTCCATTTTGCAACCTCTCTTGCCGCCGTTGTTAAGGAAATTGTTGCAATTCAGTTAATAACACAGTTAAGTCAGTCTGGTTTACCCATTCACTTGGCGAAAGATGATCACATGACCCCAGGACACTGATGAGATGATGAAAATACCACCCAGATTCGGCACCCAAATAAGGAGAGATGATCACCCAGATTAACGCTAGACCAACAACAAAACTGTAAACAACAAACCAATCAAGGATGATCAACACAGACAATCAAGGAATCAATAAGAACATTCCCATCAACACTAATGTGGAAAGCTCCCTTGTAACAGAGTGGAGCAAACTCCACTCCCTTCTAGCACTGATGATATTACCCAGTGGGGTAATGAAAAGTCTGGGGAAAAAACAAGCTCAGAAATATTAAGGATTCCACAGTTCAGCCTTGAGCTACAAATATCCTATTGTATATGTTTTTGAGACTCAAACCAGTGGTGGGATTAAATACAGCCAGTTCACACCTACCCGGGAGAACCGGTTGTTAACTTTCTAAGCAGTTCAGAGAACCAGTTGTTGAAAGAAATCTCCTTTTGCTTTTTCCCCCACTTTAGAGGGCTAATCCTGTAAGGAAGGCAGGAAGGAAACATTCTGGTGTTGTTTCTAGTCTAATCTTTATTGTCCTGCTTACAGAAACTGCCTCTCCAATTAACCCTGATTACTTTGTAACAATTAGTAATTTTTTATAGTTTAATAAATTTGTATGCTGCCCAATCCCATAGGACTCTGGGCGGCTTACAGAAACAAGATAAAAAAGTTAAAAGTTAAAAATAAAAAAGAGATACAATTTTAAAAACAACATACCATACATTCCGCCTAAGTGGGGCTGGACCTTGTTCAATAGCCCCAGGCCTGCCAGAACAGCCAGGTTTTAGTGGCTTTTTGGAAGGCCGAGAGAGTGGAAAGGCTCCGGATCTCTACGGGTAGATCGCTCCACAGGGCCAGAGCGGCTACAGAGAAGGGCCTCCCCCGAGGGGCCGCAAGCTGGCGTTGTCCAGTCGACAGCACCCAGAGGAGGCCCAACCTGTGAGATCTTATTGGTCGTTGGGAGGTATGTGGCAGGAGGCGGTCTCTCAGATATCCAGGTCCTAAGCCATGTAGGGCTTTAAAAGTAATGACTAGCACCTTGAAGACCAATAGGAAGCCAGTAACAGCTAAGGCAAAGCACCCATCAACATGAGTGACGTTGAGGTAGCGACGCCCACACAGTCACATGACCACCGAGCCCCCGCCTACCCAGCTGATCATTAGGACAGAGAACCGGTTGTTAAATTATTTGAATCCCACCACTGACTCAAACCCTACAAGTAAACATCTGGAAGAAAATAACCAAGCTTAGAGAACACCAAGGACCCCACACTCAAGTACTGCCGAATCAAATGTAGGACTCAGATCAAATGGTGGGACTCCCTCCAGCAAATATTCTCACACACACACACACACACACACACACACACACACGCATGTGCACATGTTCCAACAAAAGGATGCACTCTTATTTATACATCGGAGAGAGGTGGGAGATACTAATGCATAATTAATGTATGCAGATGATACGAGCATACATATTCATAGGTAAAAAGATACTAGGATTACCTCTTGCCCTTGTTTTCCTTCAAAAACTAAAAGGGATGAATAAAACAACAAAACTGGGAGGGAAAACATATCCCATCCATCAAGAGGAAGGAGGCAGTTTGGGAAGGTTGTGTGTGTGTGTGTGTGTGTGTGTGTGTGTATGTATATATATATATATATATATATATATATATATATATATATATATATATATGTGTGTGTGTGTGTGTGTGTGTGTGTGTGTGTGTGTGTGTGTGTATGTATGTATGTATGTATGTATGTATGTATGTATGTATGTATGTATATTCCTCATTGCAAAGCTATCAGACTCTTCGAATAGAATAAGATATTGTGGCCTTATATCTCTATTAAATGAGATATTAAAAAGAGCCAGGGTGGCGCAGTGGTTAAAATGCAGTATTGCAGGCTAATTCTGCCGACTGCCAGCAGTTCGATTCTCACTGGCTCAAGGTTGACTCAGCCTTCCATCCTTCCGAGCTCGATAAAATGAGGAGCCAGAATTGTTGGAGGCAATGTGTTGACTTTGCAAACCGCTTAGAGAGGGCTGTAAAGCACTGGGAAGCGGTGTATAAATCTAAGTGCTATTGTTGCTATTGCTATTTATTGACTTAATCGACTTCACTCATCTAAGAACTGATGAGCCAGCTGTGTGATGCAGCTGCCAAAAAAGCCAATGCAGTCCCAGATTGCATCAAGAGAGGGTAGAATCATGCAAAGTTTTAGTATCACTTTATAATGCCTTGGTAAGACCACATCTGGAATACTATATCCAGTTTTAGTCTCCAAAATATATATAAAAAAAGATGTTGAGACTCTGGAAACAGTGCAGAGAAGAGCAACAAAGTTGATTAGGAGACTGGAGGCTAAAACATATGAAGAATGGTTGCAGGAACTGGGCATGTCTAGTTTAATGAAAAGAAGGACTAGGGGAGACATGATAGCAGTCTTCCAATATCTCAGGGGTTGCCACAAAGAAGAGGGAGTCAAACTATTCTCCAAAGCACCTGAGGGCAGGACAAGAAGCAATGGGTGGAAACTAAGGAGAGAAGCAACCTAGAACTAAGGAGAAATTTCCTGGCAGTTAGAACAATTAATCAGTGGAACGACTTGTCTCTAGAAGTAGTGAATGTTCCAACATTTGGAGATTTTTAAGAAGAGATTGGACAATCATTTGATTGAAATGTACAGGACAGGGGTGAAATGCAACATTTTTCCATACCGGTTCTGTGGGTGTGACTTGGTGGGCGTGGCTGGGTGTGTGTGGGTCATGTGACTGGCAGGGCATGGCCAACATTTTTTAAAACTTTTTTTAGCATTTTTTAACTACCAGTTCTCCTAAACTGGTAGTTAAAAATGATAAAAAAGTATTTCAAAAGTTCCAATGATCAGCTGTGACAATCAGCTGTCCACGTGATGGTCGGAACATTTTAAAAACCTTTTAAAGCATTTTTTACCTACTGGGTTGGGTGAACTGGTTATTAAAAATGTTTTAAAAAGTAAAAAAAAAGTTCTGACGATCACACAGCACAGTTGATTGTCGCACAGCTGGTTGTCTGATTTTTTATAAATGTTTTAAAGCATTTTTTTTACTATTGGTTCCTGCGAACCGGTAGCATTTTTATTACCAGTTTGGGGCAAACTGGCCCACACTGGTAGCATTTCACCCCTGGTATAGGGTTTCCTGCTTAAGCAGGGGGTTGGACTAGAAGACCTCCAAGGTCCCTTCCAGCTCTGTTATTTTGTTATTCTTCCACTGTACAAGAATCCAAGTTGAACAGCTCCAGCAGCCTTTATAGGAATGCATTGAAAACAAGCCCAGAAGTTTGGCTGGCTAACTACCAATTTAGCTGTCCAATTGCTCTTCCTGTTACTTTATTCCCCACATAATATTCAACCAGAATATTCTTCTGGCATATATTCTTGAACAACCGAGAACCACATCAGATATTGGAAAGATAATATCATGTCTCTCTTGGGTCATCTTTTCTGAAGGCCAAAATTGCCTTATTTCCTAATTTCAAGGACTCATCCACATTGGCTGGTTCTGCACTAAAATCTCATTTAAATGCCCGAGTATTTATTTGGGTTGGTATTTTCTTTTTAAGGAGGCTAATTTTCTGCTTTCTGGATGAAAATGCAGATTGGAACAATGAACTCATCCTTGCGGTAAGGCTCTCCGTCAAATTTGACAGTGCGTTTTACGAGTGCAAAATCGCCTGTATAAGTTTCAATTTCATTTAGCGAAAGTTCTGGGCCAATTTAAGTACAAATTCAATTGATGGGTGTATAGGTCCCAAATCAAAGAAACTGAGTCCAACTGGGCAAATAAACATCTGTTTATTCTTAGCTTCAGGAGGCATCACACGAGCAGATGGATTTCTTCCGTCTTCTCCCAGAGCTGAACATCTGGAAATGCTTTTAAAAACTAAAAACTGTTTATAGAAAGTAACGGAGGAAGATTTAACAGCCTTATCTTTCCTTCCTTCTCGTAAGGGGTGGGGATTTTACCTTATTCATTCCACTCCTACGTTTGATATTCGAGGGAAATAAAATCTACGGACTTTCCCATTCTTCTCGCTAAGATGATCTCTTTCCCAGTCCTGTCATCCCAGCAGCTGCTCGGGCTGATGTAATTATTTTTAATTGTTTCGTGTGCCGTAAAGCTGATAAAAGCAATCTTAATTTTAACAGTAAATAGGTTTTACTGCCAAGCTGTAGTGTTCCTTGTAGTGGTAAGATGGTAACAGGTAGTTAAGGGAGAGGTGGAGTATAGGTTCCCGTGTGCCTTCATTCGTTGCAAAATCAGAGGGATGTTTCTCGGCAACCCATTAAGACAGACCGAAGAAAAGAACGAAGAAAAAAAGGAAGATGACACTCTAATGAGCGTCCTTAAAAGCTATGAATAATATTGATGTCTCTTTATAACATTCCAGGTGACGTCCCCACAAGCAGCACCATCTACCCCGCACTGACAATTTTAATTTCTTCGAGAGCTGGCAATAATTAAGCAGCAGCTAATTATGCTGAGTTTTTGGAAGGTCTTCGGGCTGTTTTATTGGATTGGGTGGTGAGGAGGAGGGGAATAGAAGGTGGTGAGAGATGTAGAATGATCTTATTTTCCTTTTTAAAGGTTCGGTGATCCGGACGTTCTTTGAGACAATAAGAAAGTCCATAAAACTAGTGGCTTGATTAGAGCGTAGATGAAAGTAGATGAACACCCGGACTGATATTTGCAACCTCATCTATTTTAAGATGTGTGTGGACTTCAGCTTCCAGAATTCCCCAACAAGCTTGTTCGAGTTTTATTTAATTATTTTATTTTGTTTAGTTTATCAAATAGGAATAAGTATAAACATGGACATGAACAAAGGAAATGAGTACAAATAAATGGGGACAGTAGGACAGGGATGGAAGGCACGCTGGTGCGCTTATGCACGCCCCCTTTACGGACCTCTTAGGAATGGGGTGAGGTCCACAGTAGACAGTTTGAGGTTGAAGCTGTGTGGGGGTTGAGGATGTAACAACGGAATCAGGTAGAACATTCCAGGCGTTGACCGCTCTGTGGCTGAAGTCGTATTTTCTGCAATCGAGTTTGGAGCAGTTTACCTTGAGTTTGTATCGATTGTTTCTGAAACAGAGAGAAACACTGATCTAGATCACAAAGTCCAATGCAGGAAGTGAATATTCAGTTTCTAATTGGTCATGAAGGGCCAGTAGATGTGTCTCGACCAATATAAGCTTCTGCAGGAACAAAAAGACCAGGCTGTGCCAATTTATTAATGGTTCAAGGGAAGGAACACCAGAGATTTCAGAGTGGCAATTGTACATACACATATTTTTTTTTTAAAAAAAAGATAGATTTGCCCACTCTATTTTTCTGGCCACCTAATCATTCCAGACCATGCCAAGGAAATAACTTTTATTTTTTAAAGTTAAGGAAAGGCCCTGTCAAAGTGAGGAGGTAGTGCAAACATGCTATGCACCAGTTTGGTTTTGTTTCTTTATTTTATTTTATTTTATATTTATTATTATTTTATTTTATTATTCTATTTTATTTTATTTATTTTTTATTTATTTTATTATTTATTTATTTATTTTATTATTATTTTATTTATTTTATTTATTTTATTTATTTTATTATTTTATTTATTTTATTTATTTTATTTATTTTATTTATTTATTTTATTTATTTATTTTATTTATTTTATTTATTTTATTTATTTTATTTATTTTATTTATTTTATTATTATAGTGTTTTATTATTTTGTTATAGTGTTTTATTATTTTATTAATTATTATATTATTATATTATTAATTATTATTTTATTAATTATTTTATTATTTTATTATTTTATCATTATTTCATTATTTCATTATTTCATTATTTCATTATTTCATTATTTCATTATTATATTTATTTTTATATTTTATTTTATTATTTTTAATTTTCATTATTTTATTTTATTACTTTAGCCATGGAAACTAGCCACTTTTGTTCATTTTTTGGATTCCCAGGTCTGAAACAAAATCATATCAGAGGTGGGTTGCTACCTATTCACAGCAGTTCGGGCAAACCGGTAGTGGAAATTGTGACTGGATCTCCGAACCGGTAGGGACAGCAGGCTGGCCACGCCCCTGAATTGGTTTGATATTTTTAATGTTCTGTCCATGTGCAGACCTATTTACAAGCAACTGTGCACGCACGCGGAGCATGTGTCAGGCTCGCACAAGAGCGAAGTGAGCAGGCGCACGCAAATTGCGCGTGCACCATGCTGGCAGTAACGCTGGCAGAAACCCACCCCTGAGTCATATGATATCAAACTTTAGGACTTTGTCACTTAATGATGGCAATTCTGGTCCCAATTGCCGTCATAACCTGAGGACTACCTGCATTGCATGTGCTCTCCACCTTGACATTCTTAAAATTCTCCTCTTGTCTTATTCTTCCCCTATTCCTTACTGTCACCTTGAATCTGTTACAAAGAAATGTTTAAATGTTTGTTTGGAAATGTTTATTCCATCTGTATGCCGCCCTATTCCTGAGGGACTCAGGGCGGCTAACAAACAAGGTGGGGGGGAATACAAACAACAAACAAAAGACAAAACAAGTTAAAAACAAAGCAAGAGTCGCAACAATTCGAGTGGGGCTGGGAACTCATCAGCCCCAGGCCTGCCGGAACAGCCAGGTCTTAATGGCTTTGCGGAAAGCCTGAAGGGTGGTGAGGGTCCGGATCTCCATGGGGAGATCGTTCCAGAGGGCAGGAGCAGCCACAGAGAAGGCCCTCCCCCGAGAAAACATCCAGGTTTATTGTAGGAGGTTGTAGGAGAAGAAGAGGCACAACCAGCCTCCCCCCCCCCCCAGTTATCCCCCCACGTGTACCGCACTGCTCACCTCCAAGTTGAGCTTGGTATTTCCTCTGGGTGGGTTGGGGGGGCACTTTTGCCCTTCCCAGGCTCCAGGAAAGCCTACAAAACCTGAGACAGATGAAAAATGGGTCCAACGGGCCTACCGGAAGTTCAGAAACAAATTCCAGAGGCTTTCCTGAAGCCTGGGGAGGGTGAAAACGGTATCCCCTGCCCCTCCAGAAGGCCAAAAATCAGCTGGGTAATGTGCCCTGGAGCCGACAGCCTGCGTGCCAGCAGATATGGCTCCACATGCCACCTGTAGCATCACAGGTGTATCCAATAAGCAAGTTCTTTGAGGAATCTACCTGGTTCTGAGAGTTTTTATTTTGGCAGGTGCATTACTCAGAACGCTGAAAACTTTTTCCTCTTCCTTTTTTCCCTGTTGTCTAATGGACTACGTAGAAACATTCCACTGATTTTGTAATGAATGAAGTAGTGGTGGGTTTCAAAAAATTTTCCAAACTACTCTGTGGGTGTGGCCTCCTTTGTGGGAGTGGCTTGCCAGCCATGTGACCTGGTGGGAGTGGCTTGCCGGCCATGTGTTTTCTTTCTTTCTCTCTCTCTCTCTCTCTCTCTCTCTCTCTCTCTCCCCCTTCCTTTTGTCTCTCTGTCCCTTTTTCCTTTTTTTCTTTCATCTCTCTCTCACTTTTTTCTTTTTTTTTTTATTTCTTTCTTCCTTCCTTTCTTTCTCTTTCGCTCTCTGTGTGAGTCTGTGTGTGTGTGTTTGTGTGTGTGTGTGTGCCTCTGTCTGTCAGTGGTGGGTTTCAAAAATTTTTGGAACCTCTTCTGTAGGTGTGGCCTGCTTTCCGGGTCCACTGGTGGAACCTCTTCTAACCGGTTCAGTAGATTTGACGAACCGGTTCTACCAAACTGGTAGGAACCCACCTCTGGAATGAAGGCTCACAGGAACCTACACCCAACCTCTCCCTTAGCTATCTGTAAATCAATCCCCCTACCCCCCCCAAAGGCATTAAAAAAAACAAGAATTTTCTACAGATGACAAACACAGGTAATTCTGGAGCCTAATCTCGAGCACTGTAACTGTCCTTCTCAACCCTAAAAGGATATAAAACCTCAGCAACTTGAACAGAAAGACAGAACTAAAATAGGGGGAAAGTAGAAAATGCATAATCTCTTGATATACTAACGTGAATTTAACAGCTTTAGATAATAACCTCTGCGCCATTAATTTTCTTCATTTGTTTTATTTATAGTGCCCATTTAAAAGGCTCTTTTCCTCCTCCTCCTCAACCAAATATTTATCTAGTTCTGACATTTGGTTCATTGTCTTGGGCTCTTTGCTTTTTGATCAACTTGAAACTTGGTTGCACCTCTCATAAAACCCATTAAGCAATCAATATAGTCATTCAATCATTAATTTTGCAACATTTCTTTGTGATATCCCTTTCTTTGATATGAGAGATACTATATGGATATTTTTTTTAAAAATCAGATGAGAAAAGAGTAGCCTTTACACCAATCTGTAAGTCAGAGGTCACCAGGGGTCATTGGGGGTCGCCAGGATGACCTGCCAACACCCCCCCCCCCCCACACACACACACACCAGAATGAACTGGAACCATCCACTGAACAACAAGTGGAACCCTTTTTTCACCTCGAGAAAAGATGATTGAATGAATGCATGATATTATCTTTCATGATTGTATCAGCAGAGGTGGTATTCAGCCAAACCAGTAGTAGAAATTGTGGGTGGACTGGTAGGAAAAGTAAGTGAATACTACTATTAATGAAATAATACTCTAGAAAGAGTGCAGAGAAGAGCAACAAAGAGGATTAGGGGACTGGAGGCCAAAACATATGAAGAACGGTTGTAGAACTGGGTATGTCTAGTTTAATGAAAAGAAGAACCAGGGGAGACATGATAGCAGTCTTCAATATCTCAGGGGTTGCCCCAAAGAAGAATGAGTCAAGTTATTCTCCAAAGCACATGAGTGTAGAACAAGAAGCAATGGGTGGAAACTAATCAAGGAGAGAAGCAACCTAGAACTGAGGAGAAATTTCTTGATAGTTAGAACAATTAATCAGTGGAACAGTTTACCTCCAGAAGTTTTGAATGTCCCAACACTGGAAGTCTTTAAGAAGATGTTGGATAGCCATTTCTTTGAAATGGTATAAGGTTTCCTGAATAGGCAGGGGGTTGGACTAGAAGACCTCCAAGGTCCCTTCCAACTCTGCTATTGTATTGTACCCCTGAATATTGAATATGCTATCTGATATGTTATGTATATTCCAAAATACAGGTAGTTCTCAAGTTAAAACCATTCATTTAGTAACTGTTTGAAAACACTTTCATGGGTCCTGAACGATAGTTTTTAGCAAATCCGGGAAGCACAATGAGTGAAGATGGACTCTGTGTTACCAAAACCTGGTGGACCATAAAGTTGGAGGTCTCCATTGGAAGTTGTCAAGAAAGTCCAGATGATGGCCACAACTATTTCATGGAAACCCTGGTTAGTGTGTTGCAATGTATGCAGGGGGGGAGGAGGTTTTGATCATCTGGTCATGGCTTCCATTTTGACTTTTGTGAACTTGCCCTGCAGGTCACACTGACCATATATTTTCCACCCCTTTGTATTTCTCCTGGGTCTGAAACACAGTCACAGGATATCACCTTTTGTGATGGCATTCCTTAGTGATGGGAATTCCAGTCCCAATTGCCATCATCACTTGGGAACCTCCTGTACAGAGGTAGCATTCAGCCAGTTTGCACCGGTTCGCCTGAATCGGTGGCAGAAATTTTGCCCAGTTCAGTGAACCGGTAGTGATGGCTGGCTGGCCACGCCCCTGAACCAGTTTATTACATACTCAGCATAATGTGAATCGACTGAGGCTATGTTGTCTGGAACAACAACCTTTATTGATGAACAACAACAATCTAAAAAGAACAGAACAGAGAACCCCGATTTGACAGCTATTTATAGTGCAGCTATCAAACCGGCAACCAATCAGACAATGTTTGCTCCTGTAGACGACGCCCATGTGAATCAGCCAATTGTGGCACCCACTGGTGTTGATTGACACTATGAGGTTGCCATGGCTCGGACACAAAACGGTTCTTCACCCAGCATGCCCGATCACCGCTTGCTTGTTCTGCCTCTTTGGATACCACCTCTCAAAGAGGCAGGAGGCTGGCCTCAGTCCACTGAAAAGTCCTCTGGTTGGTGAAAAAGTGGCTGCCGTTGTCACCATCTGAAAGAGACTTCTGAATATACAGCCCGCTAACCTCCACCAGTGGGGCAAGACTATATGGGAGCCGTCTACGAACTCTGGAGCTTTATACTCAATCTTGTTTGTCTACAGCCACCTTATATACTACGTACTTTTGACTTGGTGGCTAAGGACATCTCCCCAGGACATAAGAAGGGAGAGGAGCAGACCATCGCTGCCTCCACTGTTTCCATATTATTATATATTATAACTGCGCAATTTTAATTAGAATGTTGAGTGTATGGGAGTTGCTTGGAATTGAATGAATGCCCACTTTTAGTAATTGTTACCTTTGTATTTTATATGTTTTAAATTCTTACGTGGGATTTGTTAGAGTGGATAAATGAGAATGCTTGACTCGGAGGACCTTCTGGGGAAGGCGGGAGGAACTGGGGTGGTTGGGGAGACCATGGACATGGGAGTGGGTCGGAGCATAGCGGTCGTGACAGGGAGAGGCAGATACGGCGGGGACCTTAGGGCTGGCCATTACCGGGGAAGGAGGGTTCGCTACATTACAGAGATCCCTCCTTCCGGCCCTAGGAGTCCCACTCCAAGACCAGATGGCGCGAGTAGTCAGGACCCTGGTCTCAGGCTGTTGTCGCTAAATGCCAGGTCTGTTGTTCACAAAGCTCCCCTCGTCCGGGACTTAATTGTTGACGAGAGGGCAGACCTGGCATGTATTACTGAAACCTGGCTGGGCACAGAAGGAGGAGTCCCCCTTGTAGAGATGTGCCCAGAGGGATTTCAGGTGCTTCATCAGCCGAGAGCCCAGGGAAGGGGTGGCGGTGTGGCTATTGTAATCCGGGAGTCTCTGTTACCTCGTAGGGTCCCTGCTCCGGAGCTTGTCGGGTGTGAGTCTCTGCTGATAAAGTTGGACCTCAAGGGTCAAGTGGGTTTGCTGCTAACGTACCTGCCTCCCAACTGCGTTGCAGCATCCCTCCCCTCGCTCCTCGAGTCAGTAGCCGAGCTGGCAGTTGAGTTCCCCAGGCTTATAGTTCTGGGGGATTTCAACTTGCCATCGCTCGGTGAACGCTCTGAAGGGGCGCAGGAGTTCATGGCTTCCATGACAGCCATGGGCTTGACCCAAGTAATTCGGGGCCCAACCCATGCAGCGGGTCACATGCTCGACCTCGTATTTCTCTCGGAGCAGTGGATGTGTGATCTTGGTCTGAGGGGTAATGAGATCATACCCCTGTCGTGGTCAGACCATTGCCTACTGAGGCTTGACTTCCGGAGGCCAAACCCCCACCGTAGGGAGGAGGAACCGACCAGGTGGTTCCGCCCCAGGCGACTTATGGACCCTTTGAGGTTCCAGACGGAGCTTGGGGTTATTCCTGATACCCTCGCCCACAGTTCGGCGGAGACTCTGGCTGCCGCCTGGTACTCGGCGGCGTCGGAGTCTCTCGACCGGATTGCGCCACTACGGCCCCTCCGGGTCAGTGGATCCCGGAGAGTTCCCTGGTTTACCGAGGAACTCCGGGAGAAGAAACGCCGGAGGAGATGCCTAGAGCACCAGTGGAGGTCCGATAGGTCCGAGGCAAACCGAGCACTCTTAACTACCTGCACCAAGGACTATGTCCGAGCATTAAGAACTGCAAAAAGATCATATATTTCTTCCTTGGTTGCGTCCGCCGAGTCACGCCCAGCCGCCCTGTTCAGGATAACCCGCTCCCTCCTTAATAGGAGGGATGCGGGAGACCCCTTGCAGGGTAGGGCTGAGGATTATGCTCAATTCTTGGCGGACAAAGTAGCTCGGTTTCGATCGGACTTGGACTCCACCGCAGTAGATCCAGCTGAGACACAGGAGGATCATTTGCCACATCAGTTCTGGGTTGAGTTCCAGGAAGTTGCCTCTGGGGATGTGGACAAGGCCATCCGAGCTGTAAGTGCCTCCACTTGTATTCTGGACCCGTGTCCCTCCTGGCTGGTGGCCAACAGCAGGGAGGTGACACATGGCTGGATCCAGGCGGTTGTCACCGCCTCCCTTCGGGAGGGGCACTTCCCCGCCGCGCTCAAAACGGCGGTGGTGAGACCCCTCCTAAAGAAACCATCGTTAGATCCAGCCATCTTAAACAACTTTCGTCCTGTCTCCAACCTTCCCTTTATCGGGAAGGTTGTTGAGAAGGTGGTGGCCTTTCAGCTTCGACGGGCCTTGGAGGAAGCTAGTTATCTTGACCCCTTCCAGTCCGGCTTCAGACCTGGTTACAGCACAGAAACCGCTTTGGTCGCATTGACCGATGATCTCTGGAGGGCCAGAGATGGAGGCTATGCGTCCATCCTGGTTCTCCTTGACCTCTCAGCGGCTTTCGATACCATCGACCATGGTATCCTTCTGCGACGACTGCGGGAGGTGGGAGTGGGAGGCACTGTTTTGCGGTGGTTCTCCTCCTACCTCTCGGACAGGTCGCAGTCGGTGTTAGTAGGGGGGCAGAGATCGTCCCTGAGGCCCCTAACATGTGGAGTACCTCAGGGTTCGGTCCTATCCCCCCTACTATTTAACATATACATGAAACCGCTGGGCGAGATCATTCGGAGGCACGGGATAAAATACCATCAATATGCGGACGATACGCAATTGTATCTGTCCGCCCCGTGCCAACTCAATGAAGCGGTGGACGTGATGAACCGGGGTCTGGAGGCCGTTAAGAGCTGGATGAGTGCTAACAAACTGGTGCTCAACCCGGATAAGACCGAGTGGCTGTTGTGTTTCCCCCCCAATAATTTGGCTAATACACCAACGCTTAGGCTGGGGGGTCAAATTTTATACCCCTCAGATAGGGTTCGCAACTTAGGAGTCCTCCTGGATCCACAGCTGACTTTTGACCATCAGCTGTCAGCTGTGACCAGGGGGGCATTTGCCCAGGTTCGCCTGGTCCGCCAGTTGCGGCCCTACCTAGATCGGGGGGCCCTCACAACAGTCACTCGAGCCCTTGTGATCTCTAGACTGGAATACTGCAATGGGCTCTACATGGGGTTGCCCCTGAAGTGCATCCGGCGACTACAGCTAGTCCAAAATGCAGCCGCGCGAGTGATAGTGGGCGCACCTCGGTTCGCCCACGTTACACCTATCCTCCGCGAGCTGCACTGGCTGCCTGTTGGTCTCCGGGTGCGCTTCAGGATAATGATGACCATCTTTAAAGCACTCCATGGTAGTGGATCTGGGTACTTGAGAGACCGCCTTCTGCCGATTACCTCCCTAAATCGACCAATCAGATCGCACAGACTGGGCCTCCTCCGAATTCCATCTGCCAGTCAATGTCGACTGGCGACCACACGGAGGAGAGCCTTTTCTGTTACTGCCCCGACCCTATGGAACGAGCTCCCCATGGAGATCCGCACCCTCACCACGATCCAGACCTTCCGCGCAGCCCTCAAGATCTGGCTCTCCCAGCAGGCCTGGGGATAGACTTCCAATTACCCGCCCGAGTGTTTGATTGCTGAATGAAAGTTGTGTTTTATTATTTTTCTTTTGTTCACAAAGTGTTTGTTTTGACCTTGCACTTCCCCTCCCCTGTGGTTGTAAGCCGCCCTGAGTCCCCTCAGGGAAAAGGGCGGCATATAAATCCCAATAAAACCTCAAAACCTCAAAACCATCTTCTTTGCACATGGGCATTCCCATTGCCATGTAAGTCTGCTTGCCGGTATGCAAGGAGGCGGCAGCTGCAAGACTTCTTTGCCAGCCAGCTGCCTCCCAGAAGTGGCAGTGGGCTGTGGGCCACTGAAAACTCTAGTCTGCTTGCCTTCTGGACTGGACCAGCAGCCTTGGAAGGTAAGCAATCAATGAAGGGGGGGGACGAAGCAGGGAAATGGGGGCAACTAGCAAATGGAGGGCAGTGATAGATAGGAAAAAATCCTAAAGCTTTTGTACCTTTTCCTGTGGGTGTGGCTAGCTGAGGGGGGCATGTGACCGAGTGGGCATGGGTGTGAGTGACATCATCAAGTTGGCCACACCTACTCCAATGGTGGGTTTCAAAAAAAATTTGAACCTACTCTGTGGGTATGGCCTCCTTTGTGGGAGTGGCTTGCTGGCCATGTGACCTGGTGGGAGTGGCTTGCCAGCCATGTGTTTTCTCTCTCTCTCCCTCTCTCTCTCTCTCTCTCTCTCTCTCTCTCTCTTTCCTTCCTTTTGTCTCTCTGTCCCTTTTTCCTTTTTTTCTTTCATCTCTCTCACTCTTTCTTTCTTTCTTCCTTTCTCTTTCTTTCTCTCTCTCTCTCTCTCTCTCTCTCTCTCTGTTTGTGTGTGTGTCTGTGTGTGTGTCAGTGGTAGGTTTCAAAAAAATTTGGAACCTCTTCTGTAGGTGTGGCCTGCTATGAACCTCTTCTAACTGGTTCGGTAGATTTGACGAACCACTTCTACCGAACTGGTGAGAACTGGTAGGAACCCACCTCTGACCTACTCAGTCACATGTCTCCCACCTAGCCACCCCCAATGAACCAGTAGCGAAAATTTTTGCATCCCACTACTGCTCCTGTAGTAGTTACGTTCCCCACATTACTAAGTATATATTCTTCAAATTATCCTGTTGTCAGGGTTTGAAGTGACACCCCCAATGAAAGAAGACGCCAAGGCGTGAGTTTCCTCAAAGTTCCATTTTATTAGAGATGTCATATTGTCACATCTGGGAAAACTTGAATCTTTCAGGTTTTCCTTGTCCAACTTATTTATTTATTTGTTAAATTTCTAGGCCGCCCAATCCCGGAGGACTCCAACTGAAAGTCCAAGTCCCTGCCCAGCACCCAGATGCCCATCCCATGGTCCAATCAGGCACCGTCCTGTTCTGACCCCCACCTTGTCCATTCAAAAAACGAAAGCCAAACAGAATGTTCAAAGGAATGTTTTTATCAGTCCCGGCTCTTGCTGGCTGCGAGCCCAAAATAAACACAGATAAATGCTCTGGCAAAAGTCCTAACTCATAAACTTCTACAAAACAGGATTATATCAATCAAGTCACTTATCCAAGTGCTTTTCTCGATGGTTGCACATGAACGGAGAATGTTGACTAGAACAGAAACAGAACGTTGACTTCTGCAACCAGGGCGTGGCACCATCAGTCTTTTATCTGCAGGAGGAGATCCTAACGAGCCACAGCTGCTCGTTATCATCTCCTGTGAGTCCTCAATTGTTCCTTACCTTGGTCAGCCCTTCTCCTGTGTGCATCCCGAAACAACTGACAGGAGGTTTCTGTGTCAGCCTCTCTTGTCTCCTCCCCACTGATCCAAGGCTCAATCATTACCTGGGAACCAACTAGTCTCTCTGAGCCCTGCTCGGAGTCAGAACCCTGTCCAGGGCCCTCTGCCTCCTCCAGGCCTGACTCATAGAGCCCCTCGCTGTCAGAGTCTGATAGCAGCTCCAAAGGCTCCTGCCGAGCCACAACACGTCCCAACTAGAGATACCTCCCAGTCACACCACTGCAGGTGCAGGACAAGATGTCCTTGACTCTCTGAGAAAGGAATGTTATTTTGACTATATATCTCCCATACTCCATATAATCCCCCCCTCCCATTGTCCCACCACAGCATTAAATGCATTAAACTCTCCTATTCTCCAAAGCACCTGAGAGTAAGACAAGAAGTAACAGATGGAAGCTGATCAAAGAGAGCTCCAAATTGAAATTAAGGAGAAATTTCTTGTCGGTGAGAAGAATTAATCAGTGGAACAGCTTGCCTTCAGAAGTGGTGGGTGCTCCATCACTGGAAATTTTCAAGAAAAGATCAGACACACATTAATCTGAATTTGTATAGAATACTCCTGATTGAGCAGAGGGTTGGACTAGAAGACCTCAAAGCTCCCTTCCAACCCTGTTATTCTGCTTTTGAAGATGTTAAGACTCTTGCAAGAGTGAAGAGAACAGCAACAGAGGATTAGGGGGTCTGGAGGCTGAAACATATAAAGAACGGTTGCAGGAATTGGGTATTTTAGTCGGATGAAAAGAAGGACAAGGGGGGACATGATAGCAGTGTTCCAATATTGGAAGGTTTGCCACGAAGAAGAAGGGGTCAACCTATTTTCCAAAACAACCTGAAGCAAAACAAGAAGCCATGGATGGAAAGCAATCAAGGAGAGAAGCAATCTGGAACTAACTTCTTGACAATGAGAAGAATTAACCAGTGGAACAGAAGTTGCCTTCAGAAGTTGTGAATGCTCCAACACTGGAAGTTTTCAAGAAAAGATTGGTATAGGACAGTGCAGGGGTGGGTTCCTGCCATTCTAACCTCTTCTATAGAAGAGGTTCCACAAATCTACAGTGCCATTTAGAACCAGTTCCAGCTCCCTCCCCCTGCCCGTCCGCACATCATCAAGATGAAGAGCGAGAGGAGGAATTCTGGGAGTTGACGTCCACAAGTCTTAAAGCTGTCAAGTTTGAACACTCCTGGGGGTTTTTTTCCCTAAAGGGTTAGGGGTGCAAGGGTCTTGTAACTTGACAGCTTTAAGACTTGCACACTTCAATGCCAGAGTTCCTGAGCCAACATGACTGGAGGAGGAATTCTGGGAGATGAAGTCCACAAGTCTTAAAGCTGTCAGGTTTGAACACCCCTGGGGTTTTTTTTATAAAGGGTTAGGGGTGCAAGGGTCTTGTAACTTGACAGCTTTAAGACTTGTGTGCTTCAAATGCCAGTTTCTGAGCCAACATTTTGGTTGCTGAGCAAGAGCGTTCTTAAGTGAGTTTCAGTATATTTTACAAGTTGGCCATGCCCACCCAGTCACATTGCCGGCAAGCCACCCCCACAAAGCAGGCCACACCTACAGAAGAGGTTCTAAAATATTTTGAAACCCACCACTGGGACAGTGAGAGCTCATCTTTTTGTTGTCAGGTACCAAAAGCATGTGTGCCTGCACCCATAAGCAATGTGCACGTGACACTCCACCATGCCCCATACCCCTGCATGCATGACTCCCTCCACATTCCCCCCGCATTCCACACACACTTCCCCCGTCCTCCTGCACATACATGCTGCACCACACATGCCCCGTTTGGGGCCTAATAAGCCTCCCTGCAGCCTCCTGGGACCAAAAATGGGCTGTGGGAGGCACTGCCTCACCGTACTCCTCTATGCCCCCGTGCATGCACATGCTCCCCCGCCACCTCTGTGCATGCACGCGCGACCCAAAAATCAGCTGGCCGGTGGGACGTGCGCACACATGCCTGGTGGAGCACAGTTGGGGCGTTGGCTTGCGAGCCTACAGAGCATGCTCAGTGTGCCACCTGTGGTACACGTGCCATTAGTTCTTCATCATGGGTTTAGGACAGTGGTGGGTTTCAAATTTTTTTACAAACTCTTCTGTAGGTGTGGCCTGCTTTGTGGGAGTGGCTTCCCAGCCATGTGACCAAGTGGGAGTGGCTTGCAGGCCATGTGACTGGGTGGGCATGGCCAACTTGTAAAATGTGGTGAAACTCACTTAACAACGCTCTTGCTTAGCAACCAAAATGTTGGCTCAGGAACTCTGGCATTTGAAGCTCGCAGGTCTTAAAGCTGTCAAGTTACAAGACCCTTGCACCCCTAACCCTTTAGAAAAAAAATCTAGGGGTGTTCAAACTTGACAGCTTTAAGACTTGTGGACTTCAACTCCCAGAATTCCTCCTCTCGCTCTTCATCTTGATGATGTGCGAACAGGCGGGGGGAGGGAGCTGGAACTGGTTCTAAATGGCACGGTAGATTTGTGGAACCTCTTCTATAGAAGAGATTAGAACTGGCAGGAACCCACCCCTGGTATAGGACCTCCTGCTTGAACAGGGGGTTGGACTAGAGGATCCCTAAGGTCCCTTCCGACTCTTTATAATCTGCATTTTGGCTTCAAACCTTTCCCATCCAAAGTCCAACAACTCCCAACTCAACAAACCTTTCTCTGTGGTCTTTAAACCTTTTACTTTTACGTGGCTTCGAGCTCAGGGTAAATAATGACTGAAACCCTGTGGTTGTAAAGGATTTTATTTGTACAAGAAAGACAATGCAAGCTCCCTATCGGGACTGTGCCAAAATCCACAAATAGAACTTCACAGTTCAGGCTGTACTACAGGCAAGTTCAAATGTAATATTGATTGCGTAGAATGAGGTTTTCAGAGACCTCAGTAGATTTTATGGTTGAGGTCAGTTATTGCTGCCATTCCTGGGGTGTCCAAATTATGATTGATTAACTGATTGATTGATTATGAGCCATCAAGTAGTATAGGTTCTTCTGCTTCAGCAAGGGGGCTGGACTAGAAGACCTCCAAGGTCCCTTCCAGCTCATTCTATTATTTCTTTCTATTTCTATTATTTCTATTCCATTCAATTCCCATTCTATTATTTCTATTTCTATTTCTATTTCTATTTCTATTTCTATTTCTATTTCTATTTCTATTTCTATTTCTATTTCTATTTCTATTTCTATTTCTATTTCTATTTATTTCTATTTCTATTTCTATTTCTATTTCTATTATTTCTATTTCTATTATTTCTATTTCTATTTCTATTATTTCTATTTCTATTATTTCTATTTCTATTATTTCTATTTCTATTATTTCTATTTCTATTTCTATTTCTATTTCTATTTCATTCAATTCCCATTCCGTTCCATTCTATGAAGTCATCTTGTTTATTTGTAACCCACGTTTATTATTTTGATGAATACCTAGTTGATATCCTGGCGTTGCCTGGATATTTATTTATAGGGGGAGAATGTGCGGACCAAACATAATTTCTAATGTTGGGATTTTCTCCCTTACCAGAGGGAGCCCCATTATGGAGTACTGTGAAGCCATTACCATGGCAACTCCTCTGTGCTGTACAGTAGAAGTCATTTTACGGCAGTACAGTAGAATCCATTTTAAGGCACAACAGGCTGTATCTTAACATAACACACACACTGAAAAGTGTTAGTGGTGTCTTACCTCCCCACGGTATTTTTTTTTCAGAGAGTAAGTCATCTGTGTACCAAGTTTGGTTGAAATTTCTCAAGGCGTTCCAGAGTTATGCAGGGACACACACACACACACACACACACACACACACACGGATATGTATGTATGTATGTATGTATGTATGTATAAATTCAAAGCAGAGAATATATCTAACACAACATCCTCTTCTGAGAGCCGAGGTGGCACAGTGGTTAAACGCAGCACTGCAGGCTACTTCAGCTGACTGCAGTTCTGCAGTTCGGCTGTTCAAATCTCACTGGCTCTGGGTTGACTCAGCCTTCCATCCTTCCGAGGTGGGTAAAATGAGGACCCGGATTGTTGGGGGCAATGTGCTGACTCTGTAAATAGCAATAGCAGTAGACTTATATACCGCTTCATAGGGCTTTCAGCCCTCTCTAAGCGGTTTTACAGAGTCAGCATATTGCCCCCAACAACAATCCGGGTCCTCATTTTACCCACCTCGGAAGGATGGAAGGCTGAGTCAACCCTGAGCCGGTGAGATTTGAACCGCTGAACTGCTGATCTAGCAGTCAGCTGAAGTAGCCTGCAGTGCTGCATTTAACCACCGCGCCACCTCGGCTCTTATCGTAAACCGCTTAGAGAGGGCTGAAAGCCCTATGAAGCGGTATATAAGTCTAACTGCTATTGCTATTGCTATTCTGTAATGGTCAACTTTGCACCTATGAGGGAGTGAGCTGTATTACTTGGTCCAGCTCCTGCTAGCTTAGCACTTTGAAAGCCTGCAAATGCAAGTATATAAATAGGTACCACTTTGGTGGCACGGTCACAACATTCTGTGTGCCTTTGGCATACAGCCATGCTGACCACAGGACTACAGATGCGTCTTTGGACAACACTGGATTCGTCAGCTAAGAAATGAAGGTGAGCAGTGCCCTCTAGAGTTGGACAGAACTGGACAGCGAAATCTTTATTTATTTTTTTATTATCAGTTTATATTCCATCAATAGAAGCACATTTTCAAATTCCAATGCAAAGTGTGCTATTTTTTTTATAAAAAACACAACTTTTAAATCCATCAGCCTGCAAAATTAATATACCAGCCAAATTATTTCCATGAAGCTGAACATCGCACCAAGTTCAGTGTGACATCTTTCACTGGAAAGTCGCATGCAGTTGCAAGATTTATCCAAAACTCCTTAATTCTTTGCTGCAAGTATAAAGTTTTATATCCGTAAAGAGGATGAGGCCCATCACAATGCACTAAAAGATACTTCAGTGTAGCTTTCCTGCCTGAATGCTCGATTCTAAACAACAATCCACCCTCCCTGTGTAAACTCATCAAAATAAGTGCTTTTACCCCCCCAAAAAGAGAAAAAACGATAGCATTGGGGAAGTCTCCAAGTTGTAAGTTCCAAAGCACAGGGAGACTCCAGATGTTTACTTGCTAAAATAGAAAATAACAAGGCTTAAGATCTTATGTCTTCCAAAAAAGACACTGAAATCCTAAGGCGAACTAGGAACCGAAAGTGGAAAATGAGATATTATCACCTTTTGTAACTAAGAAGTACAGTTCAGACGCCCTGTTGTCAAAGTTTTGGTAGTGTTAAAAAAAAAAGGTTATAGGGGAATCCTTGACTTACAACCACAATTCAACCAAAATTTTCATTGCTAAGTAAGACCAGGGGTGGGCTTGCCTGTGTTCGGGAGAACCCGTAGCTAATGTTCTGGCCAATACGGAGAACTTTCAAATCCCACCGCTGGCTGGCCCCACCCCTCCCACCCCTCCCCTCCCAGGAGTCCCCACGCAGCCCGTTTTGGATGCCAGGTATGTGCCGGCCCCCACAGTTTTGGGGAGGGGGAAAAATGGGCCTCCTGGAAGTGCTGGAAGGCCAGAAATTGGCCCATTTCCGTCCTCCAGAGGGTTTCTGTAGCCCGGGGCAGGGCGTTTTCGGCCTTCCCAGAGACTTGAGGAAAGCCTGTGGAGATTGGAGAAGGCA
This sequence comes from Thamnophis elegans, assembly GCF_009769535.1. Lineage (NCBI taxonomy): Eukaryota > Metazoa > Chordata > Lepidosauria > Squamata > Natricidae > Thamnophis > Thamnophis elegans. Next base: position 143,218,119 of record NC_045543.1, on the reverse strand, counting down.
AAAATGCCCCTCCCGCCATGGTACAGGAGGCTGACTAGGCCACGCCCACCATGACCACACCCACCCAGCAACCGGGGAGAGAACCTGTTGCTGAAATTTTTGAAGCCCACCCCTCAGCAAGACAGCGGTTCAGTGAGTTTCGCTCCCTTTCATAGCCTTTTCCCCACAGTTGTTAAGCGAAGGCACTGAGGTTGTTAAGTGAATCACGTAGTCATTAAGCGAATCTGGCTTCCTCCATTGACGTGGTTTATCGGAAGCCAGCGGGAAAGCTTGCAAATGGTGCTCACGTGATCACGTGACCCCGGGACACTGCAACTGTCATAGGTTCATGCCAGTTGCCACGGGTTTACATTTTGATCCCCTGACAATGGGAATGCTCTCCCAGCTGTGTGAAAAACAGTTATAAACAACTTTAAATGAATGAAAACTGGTTGTAAGTCCCGTTTTTCAGGGATGTAGCTTTTGAGTCCTCCGGGATTGGGCGGCCTATAAATCTAATAAATTGAATTGAATTGAATTGATGGTCGCTAAATGAATGGTTGTAAATTGAGGACTACCTGTATTTCCCAGAAAATATCAATTTGTCTTTTATTTATTTAATTTATTTATTTGTTAATTTATTTACGAGGAGCACAGTGGCCTAGCCTTAGACAGTGATGGCTAAACCTTTTTGTCATTGTGGGCCGAAAGCAAGTGTGTGCGCCCACACCCATAATCCAAGATACGTGTCACACACACACACACACACACACACACACACACACACACACACCAGAGGTGGGATTCAAATAATTTAACAACCGGTTCTCTGCCCTAATGACCAGCTGGGTAGGCGTGGCTCAGTGATCATGTGACCATGTGGGCATGGCCAATTCAATGTCACTCACGTCAATGTCACTCACAGCCTTAGCTGTGACAATGTAATAAGGGTTAACCGGAGAGGCAGTTTCTGTAAGCAGGTCAATAAAGATCAGGCTAGAAACAACACCAGAATGTTTCCTTCCTGCCTTCCTTACAGGATTAGCCCTGTAAAGTGCGGAAAAACAAAAGAAGATTTCTTCCAACAACCGGTTCTCCGAACTGCTTAGAAAATTAACAGACGGTTCTCCCGAATAGGCGCGGACTGGCTGAATCCCACCACTGACACACACCCATGTGCCCCGCCCTCCTGTGCATGTGTCCATGACCCCCCCCACCCTATTTTGGGCTTAGCAAGACTTCCTGAAGCCTCCTGGAGCCAAAAAATGGGCCGCAGGGGGATGCACTGAACCCCCTTGCATTCCTCTCACACATGTGCATGTGAGCCCCCAAACCCCACACATGCACATGCGCATGCACCTCCTGCATGTGTCCCACCCCCTGCATGAGTGGCAGAGACCCAAATATCAGCTGGCCAGTGGGAGGCGGCGCACATGCGCAGTAGAGCTGGCTGGGATGATGGCTCATGTGCCTGCAGAGAGGACTCTGCATGCCACCTATGGCACGCAGGCCATAGGTTTGCCTTCACAGCTCTAGACCGAGAGCCTTGGTGGTGCAATGGTTAGAATGCAGTAGTGCAGGCTAATTCTGCTGACTGCCAGCAGTTCAATCCTGACCAGCTCAAGGTTGACTCAGCCTTCCATCCTTCCAAGGTCGGTAAAATGGGGACCCCAATGTTTGGGGGCTAAAGTCTGAGTCTGAAAAACCGCCGATGATACAAGCATACATCTTCATAGGTAAAAAGATACTAGGGTTATCTCTTGCCCTTGTTTTCCTTCAAAAACGGAAAGGGATGAATAAAACAACAAAACTGGGAGGGAAAACATATCCCATCCTTCAAGAGGAAAGAGGCATTTTGGGAATGCTGGATGCTAAAAGAAAAAATATATACATTCCTCATTGCAAAGCTACAAGACTCTACGAATAAAATAAGATATTGTGGCCTTATATCTCTATGAAAAGAGATATTAAAAAGAGACATGGTGGCGCAGTGGTTAAAATGCAGTATTGCAGGCTAATTCTGCCGACTGCCTGCAGTTCAACTCTCATTAGCTCAAGGTTGACTCAGCCTTCCATCCTTCCGAGGTCAATAAAATGAGGAGCCAGAATTGTTGGAGGCAATGTGTTGACTTTGCAAACCTCTTAGAGAAGGCTGTAAAGCACCTGTCAGCCTCTGCTTTGCTGCTGCTTCGGCTGTCATTGAAACGGGGAGGGGGGGCATGGTATCTGGGAGGGGAATCATTATGTGCTGGAGGAAGTTTCTAGTCGCTGATTTGACCACCTTACTGCGCATGTGGAAGAAGGGAGTTTCCCGCCAAGGCCAACTGTCCAGCATTCCATCCTGATGAGACTTTTTGAAGTTATCTCCCACCTGACAGTTGGGTGCATTATAATTGGAGATATGTACAGGGGTGCCAAGGGGAGGGGGATTGAATTGTACTTGATATTATCCGCTTTCGCGCCTAATTAACCAGACTCAGCTTTGCTTTGCAACTGTTCATTTATAATTAGTAAAAGTACACTTGATTTCAATTCAAATGGAGTCCAGTGGTTTTCTTTCCTGATTACTAAATGAAGTCAATGCTGACAGCACCATGAAGCGGTATATAAGTCTAAGGACTATTGCTATTGATGCTATTGCTATTTATTGAGTTCATCCATTCAACTCATCTAAGAACTGATGAGCCAGCTGTGTGATGCAGCTACCAAAAAAGCCAATGCAGTCCCAGATTGCATCAACAGAGGATAGAATCATGCTCTTGCTAGAAGAGGTGGAGAGTTTAATCTTACGCAGTGACACTGATGTTTCTCTATCAGTGCACCAAGAGAAAATATCTGCTGTGAACTCTGCATGGCATCAGGAAGGGCATCCGGCCAGTCAACGCTCAGCTATGTTCAGTTGCCACGACTCCACCCTGATATTAAGGGATTACAGACTCTTAAAAAGGAAAAACAAAACGTTAATTTTTATGGCACCTTGCTCAACGATAGAGTGACTTTAGGTGGATATAATATAACAAAAAAGAAAAGAAAAATACAAGACAGTTTTGAGAGTTACATAGAAAAGCTAAAAGCCAAAATGAAGGGCAGCCTGGAGGTTGGGCAGATTTGAAACTGAAGTGCAAATATTTTGGCCGCCCTAATATTTTGGGGAAAATGGAAGGTTACCCTACCTTCTTCTTCCCTTCCAGCTTCATTCGTCTCCCCTTCCTGTCCTCTTCATGCCTCTCCCCTTCTTTCTCCTCTCCTCTCCACTGCCCTCCTCCCCCCTCTGCTTCCCTTCCCTCTTTTCTCCTTTCCCTTCCCCTCTCTATCCTCTCCATTCCCCTCCCCTCCCCAGATCCCCTTCCTTCTCCACTCTCACCTCTCTTCTCCTTTCCTCTCCTCTCTTCATCCCTCCCCTCCTCCCCTCTCTTCCCCTCTCCTCCTCCTTTCCTCCCTTTCTTTTTCCCATAGCAAACATCAAATACTCTCGTAGTCTTGCAACACACAATTTCCTCATAGGTCCATTGCCCTTCTCGGTGGCACATTTATCTTTCCCGTGGCTGGCTCAGTTAAACGCAAACTGGTTTTGTCGAAACGCAGCATTATCTGCCCGTTCTATGTTAGAGAAAGAGGGAGGGAAAGCCTACTCAAACACATCCATGCATTTAACACATGATTTAGGGAACGGGGAAGACCGTGCAAATGATCCGATTGAGCAAATGACATTAATGGGTTTGATAAAATGGAAACAAGCATTTTTGTTGCTGCACTAGCAGCTGGGTGGCTATATTTAGCAGAGCTGAAGTGAGCATTAGATAAAACATGAAGCAAAGAACATTTATCATGGGAAAGAGACAAAGAGCAGGTCATTTGGCAGGTGGCTTACGCATTTCCTCCAGGATGTTGCTTGTTACTACAATAGTAATTCAGCCAGTGGAATAAGTCCATTGCAGCCATTCATAATCTCTCTCGCTCGCTCGCTCGCTCGCTCTCTCTCCCTCCCTCTCTCTCTCTCGTCATGAAATCTCCAGAACCGTAAAGCCTAAAAACTTGAAATTTGGCACGTATGTTCCTCTTGGCTCACAGGTGCTGGCTAAGAAAGGATTTTTTCAAAATACCATCAGATCATTACACAGTAATTAACACACACTGATGCTAAGGAAGTCTACTCCCCCTCCCCACCCAAAAAGAACCCTGTTCCAACTGCCAGTCACCTTATATTAACACACTCTGATGCTAAGGAGTTAGACATTCACCTCCCCCTCCCCACCTGAAAAGAGCTCTGTTCCAACTGCCAGTTGCCTCACATTCCGTTACCTCAGTTCAAACGGGCAGATGTTCCCCTCCTTCACTCAAGAAAAGTCTGGGGCTCCTTACAGTACTTAAACATCATCAAAATGTCTACGCCTTCCACATATGGAACTGCTTCCGGACTCAAGGCAGCAAGAGTGATATTCCCTTATGTGTTCCAACCTCTGACTACCACTGAGCCAAAGGATTATAAAGCAAATTTCTCCTGCATAGCCCGATCACATAGTTTCATACGGGTATCCAGCTAGATAAATATATCAGAAGGTGAATGTCTAACTGTTCTGGAGGTTAGCTAGGCCTCCAGAATATATATTCTTTATATAAAAAAGAAGATAAAGAAGATAAAATCACTTCTCCATTTTATCGCCTTTATAATTTTGTTAAGATCTGCAAACAAGGTCATCAGGAGATGATTTAAGGTCACGAAGGGTTCAAAGCCAAGGAAAAGTCATTTTTGAGCTTTGAGCTTTATTACAAGGGGGGAAAAAAATCAGACCTAATTTCAAGAAAATCCCATCTAAGAAAAGAAGGGAGGTGACCAGGTAGACGATTTGTAAGCTGACCAAAGTTAGCTGGTTGAGTTGAATGGCTATAGGGAAGGAAGGAAGGAAGGAAGGAAGGAAGGAAGGAAGGAAGGGTAAGGTTTTTGAATTCAGCTCAGAATCTCATAATTCCAATGAAACTCTGAATACAAGGCTACTGATAATCAGTTTTTATTTTCTGCAGAAAGCAAAAAGACTTGATGGCATTTTTGTCTCCCTCCTTAACAGAGCAGGCAGAGAGAGAGAGAAAGAGAGAGGGGGGAGGGAGGGACGGAGGGAGACAGACAGACAGACAGACAGACAGACAGACAGACAGAGAAAGAGAGGGAGAGAGGGAGAGAGGGAGAGAGGGAGAGAGGGAGAGAGGGAGAGAGGGAGAGAGGGAGAGAGAGGGAGAGAGGGAGAGGGAGAGAGGGAGAGAGGGAGAGAGGGAGAGAGGGAGAGAGGGAGAGAGGGAGAGAGGGAGAGAGAGAGAGAGAGGAGAGAGAGAGAGAGAGAGAGAGAGAGAGAGAACAGTTATACACCGTCCGGTGGGAAAAAAAACTTCTTATGGTCTTACACAGCTTGCACAGATTGTCATAGGATTAGAAACATTATTTCAGGTTACGCAAACCTCATGATTTTTCTCAGCGCACTGAAAACAACGGACCTTAGAAGAGGAAAGAAATACATTTTCTGGCATATAAGACAGAGCTTTGTTAAGGAATGCTGAACACACATTTCAAGTTACAAGCAGGATTGTGCTTTGCACAATCCATTTTTTTCTTTCTTTTCATAAGTAGTTATTTTACTAGGCCAAGCTTGGCAATTCGCCTAGCAGTTTTATCTATGAAGTTGGCACGTTAGGCTACAATGGAGCTTCTCTCAATAGCAATTTAACAAAAGCTGAATTAGGTTGCACTCTGTATGTGCTGTAATCCTACAGGGATCCCCTTCAGAAGGAAGGAAGGAAGGAAGGAAGGAAGGAAGGAAGGAAGGAAGGAAGGAAGGAAGGAAGGAAGGAAGGAAGGAAGGAAGGAAGGAAGGAAGGAAGGAAAAAGGAAGGAAGGAAGGAAGGAAGGAAGGAAGGAAGGAAGGAAAAAGGAAGGAGGGAAGGAAGGAAGGAAGGTGTCAGATGTGCCTCCTTCAAAATTCAAGAGAGGAAACCTCCCAACTCCATTGTTTTAGGGAAAAGGTACTTTTACTGAATATGAAGTGAAAGCAAGGAATGTAAATCAAGATCTGAGGCTAAAGGCGCGAAATTGTACATATCAATATTTCACCCAAATCCATTCCCCCAACAACCCCAAGCTAAATGTCCAATCTCCAATCCCCAGGGGTGTCATGTGGGGTGCATCTTCAGGTGGTCCCATCCTTCTGGTATGCAGAGATGGTTGACCTTGACCAAACCTAAACAATACCATTCAGCATGCATAGAAGATGGTGAGAACAAAACTCCCTCCACGTTGTGAGATATCTCCTCCAGCACCATTCCCCTCCCAAATACCAAACCCCCCTCCCTCCCTGTTACTAGGGCAGCTGATTGCAAGCAAGCAATATAGAGATGGATGGATGGAAGGAAGGAAGGAGGGAGGGAGGGTAGGAAGGGAGGGAGGGAGTGGAGGGAGGGAGGGAGGAAGGAAGGAAGGAAGGAAGGAAGGAAGGGAGTCACCGAAGCAGTCGGTGTGAGCTTAAATGGACTCTGTGGGATGGTAGAGGACAGGAAGACCTGGAGGAACATTGTCCATGAGGGCACGATGGGTGGGACAACTTTGCAATTAACACCACCACCCACCAGATTACTCATTGGAAGACAAAATTATGAAGCTGCATCTCACTAATTTTGGTCACGTCACGCGGGGGGAAATTCACCGAAGGTAGCAATTATATTGGGAAGAATTAGTGGGAAAAGGAAACCAGGCTTCCAAAGAACACAGTGACTGGGACACCACCAAAGCTGACAACCAGACAGATCATAGAACAACTCAAAGAAGCAGTGCAAGATCAGAAGATATGAAGAGACTGCCCCATAGAATTGCCATGGGTGGGACACGACCGAATGGATAACATTACCACTATCATTTAGAAGTCCAGGAAGCTGCTAATTGCTGGTGAAAGAATTGCTCATTGAAAAGTAAGAAAGTTGACTCCTAGCTTTTGATTTTGACCAGGTCACCAGAGAAGACGGTAACTAGACATCATTGGAGCTGACACCAGCCAGAGCATAAAAGGACTGAAATAAATAGTGAGAGATTGGAAGATGTGGAGAGACTCAGGCCCACCAAATCAACTAAGAGCATAGATGATGACTGAATGGATAACGTCATCCTCAACATCAAAAATAAGAGTTGGCAAGAACACAACATTACAATAGATCTCTCACACTGCAGTTTGGGAAACTGAGGACAACATCTGAATGCTTTAGGCTTGGTTCAGATTCTGTCTGTCCTCAGTCCAAGAGAGAATTTAGAATAGAATAGAATAGAATAGAATAGAATAGAATAGAATAGAATAGAATAGAACCAGAACCAGAACCAGAACCGAACCAGAACCAGAACCAGAACCAGAACCAGAACCAGAACCAGAATAGAATAGAACAGAACAGAACAGAACAGAACAGAATAGAATAGAATAACAGAGTTGGAAGGGACCTTGCAGGTCTTCTAGTCCAACCCCCTGTTTAGGCAGGAAACCCTACACCACTTCAGACAAATGGTTATCCAATCTCTTCTTAAACACTTCCAGTGTTGGAGTACCCACAACTTCTGGAGGCAAGTTGCTCCACTGATTAATTGTCAGGAAATTTCTCCTTAGTTCTAAGTTGCTTCTCTCCTTGATTAGTTTCCACCCATTGCTTCTTGTTCTACCCTCAGGTGCCTTGGAGAATAGTTTGGCTTCCTCTTCTTTGTGGCAACCCCTGAGATATTGGAACACCTGCTATCATGTCTCCCCTAGTCCTTCTTTTCATTAAACTAGACATATCCAGTTCCTGCAACCGTTCTTCATATGTTTAACCTCCAGTCCCCTAATCACCTTTGTTGCTCTTCTTTGCCCTCTTGCCAGAGTCTCAACATCTTTTTTTACATCATGGCCACCACAAACTGGATGCAAATATTCAAGAGTGGCCTTACCAAGGCATTATAAAGTGGTATTAACGCTTCACACGATCTTGATTCTATCCCTCTGTTGATGCAGCCTAGAACTACGTTGGCTTTTTTGGAACCTGCTGCACACGGCTGGCTCATATTTAAATGGTTGTCCACTAGGACTCCAAGATCCCTCTCACAGTTGCTACTGTTGAGCAAGGTACCACCTATTCTGTACCTGTGCATTTCGTTTTTCTTGCCTAAATGTAGAACTTTACTTTTTTTCACCATTGAATTTCATTTTGTTAGCTAGCGCCCAGCGTTTGAGTCTGTCATTTGATGTACATGATATGTATCCCTAGGAAATCTTTTTGCTAGTGTCCAAGGACACTTCCTACTCCTACAAAAAGGCCAACGGATGGACTTGCAAACATCTGTTGTGGACATTGCTCTTTTTAAGCCACCTAGGTAAGAGATGCCTGATAGATGTTTTAATTAATATTTCCAGACTCATTTGCAATCCTTGGGAACATGTAAGCACCTTGGATTTGTGCTCACTTTAATTATGGTTTCACCTAAGCCATTCTCATTTTTCTATGGAACGGAAACCTGACAGCTTTATATCAAAGGTGGGCAGTTAAATCAACTCTTGATCAAGACAACAGCCCACACTTGGCATTAGATCCATCCATGCTCTTTAACCTTGAACATGTAATTAATGTAAACTCTCATTAACGTGGTTTGCCTTGACCTTTTCTTCCCAACAATCTCAACACTAATAACAAGAACAATAAATGCCGGGTGGATTTGCCTGCCAAGTTCACAGCTGCGCATAAACGCAGACTCCGCAGAGATACTTTCAAAAATGGCAAATTAATTTTGCGATGAAAAGTTAGGTTTACAACAAAACCCGTGCATGCATTTTCATGCATCTTTCCCCAAACAGATTTTATAACAAATATGCAGATAAGCGTAGTTATTATCGTAGAGAAAAGGTTAGAGAAAGAAGTGGAATGCAGAATAGGTTTTGCTCATGGAGAGAAGGCAGGATCAAAGCTCTCGAATTACAGGTGGTCCTCGACTTACGACTACAATTGAGCCTGAAATTTCTGTCGCTAAGTGAGACTGTTGTTACGTTTTGCGACCATTTTGCAACCTTTCTTGCACCAGTTGTTGTGAATCACTTGCTGTTGTTAAGTTAGTTGCACAGGTCTTAAGTGAGTTTTGCCCTATTTTGCAACTTTTCTTGCCAGAGTTGTTAAGTGAATTGCTGCCGTTGTTAAGTTAGTTACACAGATCTTAAATGAGTTTGCCTCACCTTTCTTGCTAGAGTTATATGAATCACTCTGACGATCATCTGTTGTTGGTTACACAGTTCTTAAGTGAGTTTTGCCCCATTTTAAGACCTTTCTTGCCACAATGCTAAGTGAATCACTGTGTCAGCATTCCAAGTATCGTGTAGAATTAAATCAGAGTCCAAGGCAAAATGATCCTTAAAGTTCCAATTTAATAAATCAGACATCTTATCACATCTGTGTAATCCCAATTCTAAGAGCTTCCCTGGGATTCCACCCAGTGAAAAGTTCATGATCTTGTCCCCATACCCACAAATCCATCACATGGTCCAATCTTCTTCTTCCACGCTATCATCTCCAACCAGCTGCTTCCGGTCAGATGTAAAAGTGTGGAGACAAAAGATGACTTTGGTCTTCTAGAAAAGAATGACAACAACACATTCCACAATCCTAACTCCTTCTATTCCCCCCTCCCATCAACTACACTAATGAACAGCATAATGAAATAAGAGAAAGTGTGGCAGGCCAAAATTCTAAAAGGAATATAATGGCTGGCCTGGCACACTGCCGTTGTTAAGTTAGTTACACAGTTCTAGCTTCTATCGCTATTCAACACTTGCCAATGAAAAGGGGGAAGGGATGAAACACTGTCATGCCCACATCAGAGTCTGTATCTAAGATTGAAGATGAGGTGGAACTGGAGCCAATGGAGATCCAGGGGGGTGTCTTCTTTGGCTTCGGAGTAAGTTGGGATGGAGCGGGCCCAGTCAGGCCTGAGCCTTTCAGGATTGGGACGGCTTGTCGGATGGGAGGAAGGCGGGCAGATAACCTAGAAGGCTAAGCAGTAAACATGAGCCTCGGTGGCGCAGTGTTAGAGTGAAGTACTGCAGGCTACGTCTGCTGATGCGGACTGCCTGTAGTTTGGGCAGTTCAAATCTCACCAGGCTCAAGGTCGACATCCTTCTGAGGTGGGTAAAACAAGGACCCAGATTATTGAGGGGGCAATAGGATGACTCTGTAAAAACCGCTTAGAGAGGGCTGTAAAGCCTGTAAAGCGATTATAAGTAAGGGCTATTGCTAGTGCTATGGGAAAACAGAGCTCAGGCAATGAGCAAGGACCACCCTCCCTGATCCCGAGCACTGAGAGTGGAGAGAAGGCAGAACCAGTGCCGACTGACCAAACGCTTGGAAGGAGAGTGTCTCTGAAATGGTATACGGTCTTCTGTTTGACAGGGGCTTGGATCAGAAGACTCCAAAGTCCCTTCCAACTCTGTTCGGTCAATCTAACGTGTGTTACCATCAAGACATACAGTTGTGATTCCAGAAGTATCATGCATGTGTTGTTGTGCATTGTAAAACACACTGAATTTCAATGATTCAGATATAATAAATAAATACAAAGGTTCTTGGATACCAGAACTGAGAATATTCACTGCTAGCCTAACTAGAGAGTTGTAGATAGGGCAAAACAATCAACCATCAAAAATAAAGAAGTTTCATAACCTGATTATGGTTGCAATTACGGTTATTTGCAAAAGTAGACTTTTGTAACCAAAGGAAAGCATGATTAGAAATGTAATATTATGGTGCAAAGCTGTAATATTCCCTACATTTAAAGTCTCTAGGTTGTAGTATCCGGACAGCCAAGATATTAAAAATATAGTGCTTACCACACAGTGTTTAATAATCTTTATTGGGCTAGGTTTCCATGATTTCTAAGTGGAAAACAAAACCTGTTTTATTCTTAGGCTCCCAAACCCCTGTTAAATAGGAAGAAAAAACAATTAGTTTTGTTTTATTGCATTGCAAAGTGTCTCTGGTTTTATGGCACTCCGCCAGGGGGAACAAAAGGACATTTTGCCCCCTTTAAGGTCTGTGAGGTTTAATGAAAGTATATAAAAACTTCTGGCAAGAATGCTCTGTTCCAGTGGTGGGTTTCAAAAAAATTTAGAACCTCTTCTGTAGGTGTTTTGTGGGAGTGGTTTGCCAGCCATGTGACCGGGTGGGAGTGGCTTGCCAGCCATGTGACTGGTCCCAGGCTGCATCAACAGACAGATAGTATCAAGATCACATGAAGTGTTAGTACCGCTTAATAGCTCCCGAGTGAGGCCACACTTGGAATACTGCATCCAGTTCTGGTCACCATGAGACAAAATAGACACTGAGAGACTCTAGATAGAGTTCAGAGAAGAGCAACTAAAAGTGATAAGAGGACTGGAAGTTAAAACATGTTTGTTACCTCTTCCCAGGCCACATGTCCTTAGTGACTGGCTTATTCATATTTCCCACTCTTGGTTTCTGTCAAAGTGCCCCCTTCCCACCATTTGTCTTTCATCCCCATGCTGTTCTGACCTAGGCTTCGCAAAAGCATGGAGCAGACTCCTCGTCCTGAAAAACCTCTTTTATTTAGGTTAAAGGGAATTCCTCTCGGGCAAAGTCCCGGCCAACAGTCTTTCAAGAGATTTCACAATTACAGACTTTGATCAGACCTTGGAGAACTGCCAGGCCGATATCTTCCAAACGCCACGCTGAGGCAGCAATTACTTGGCAAGAAGTCGGGAACAGATCTTCACCCGAATGAATTGAATTAATTTTCTCCTGCAAACTCCACTCCCCTTTTGCTCTTCGTTATTCCCTATGGGAGGGGCCATTCACCGTCCACCTGTGCCTTTACTCCTGAGTCGGCCCTTGTTCCTTAGCTGTTCCCTATTCCTGGCAGTTCTGTGCATGTGCACATCAGGAACAGGCTCCAGCTGTTCTTCTGCCCCACTGATCTCTGACTCCGAAGGCAGCTGATAACTGTCAGATGCCCTTGGCCCCATCTCTGCCTCCGACACAGAGCCCTCGTCAGAGCCTTCCCCAGACTCCAGGACTGGCCCTTGTTCCACCCCAACCTCCTCACTGTCGAAGTCTGCCACCAGCTCTTCTGGCCACTAGAAGCCACAACACATGTCCAATTTACTATCCCAAATTCTCCCCCCCCACACACCTGTGTTCTATGGCAGGGTGCCAGCTAACCCAAGAAGCTGAAGATGGCAAGTATGATCACCTCACTTGGATAAGTAGTGGAATGTTTCAAACCAAAAGAAAAAGAAAAGAAATGTGGTTGCCATGACTCAGCTTCTGGGTATCAAGAAAGACGTGACAAGTCTAATTAACTTTTGACATTTTTAGACAGTGCTTAAGAATTGATGTCGTCCGCTTAACATCCATTATTCATCTTGTGGAAAGCCATATCTCTGCAACTTCTGATGAATTTTGCAAGTCAGTTCAAAAGTTATTGGCTAGGATCTGGGGACTTCCAAGATCCTTTCCAACCTCTTTTTCTCCTATAGGCTCAGAGGAAGCAATGTAAGGATTAGCATGAAGAAACGGTTGCAGGGAATGGGTATATCTAGTCTAGTGAAAGAAGGATTGTGGGGGGATACATGATAGCAGTCTTCCAAAATCTGAGGGATTACACCAAAGAAGAGGAGTTCAACTTATTTTCCAAAAACACTTGAAGCAGGGGTGAATTGAACTAATTGTCTCCTGCAAACTCCACTCCCCTTTCACTCCTCTTTTATTCCCTATGGGAGGGGCCATTCACCATCCACCTGTGGCTTTACTCCCGAATCAACCCTTCTTCTTAGCTCTTCCCTTCTCCTGGCAGCTCTGCACATGTGCACCATCAGGAAACAGGCTTCAGCTGTTCTTCTGCTCTACTGATCTCCGACTCAGAAGGCAGCTGATAACTGTCAGGAAGCTCTGGCCCTCTCTCGGCCTCCGACACCAGAGCCCTCATCCGAGCCTTCCCCAGACTCCAGGACTGGCCCAGGTTCCTCCCAACCTCCTTACTGTCCAGAATCTGCTGCCAGATCTGCTGGTGGGCCACAACATATCTGGTGATTGATGGAATACTGATGGAATTGAACATTTTAGTTCATATGCTAAAAGATCTTGGTGAGCAGAGTTTATCTCTTGCCTGTGGAAAGTAAGGACACATTTTAAGATAGTCTTGACATAGCAACAATGATATTTGAGTGGTAACGCTTTTAAAATGCCAGTGGTCCATCATTTATGAATACAGGCATGGATTGGGGTTTTAATATGCACCTAATTATGCAACACAAGAATGCATAAAGATGATTTACCATGAGAAAGTGATTCAGCAATGAGGCCATAAATAGAAGAAATGATCAATCCTCAGATAGTTTCTTGACCTATCACCCCATTAAGTTGCAAAATCCAAACCACATTTTAATATTTCTCTCCCCCCCCCCCCCCCGCTTATCTGTGTTAAAGGACAATGTAAGCATTTCCCTTTGAGCTGTCTGGAGAATACAAAAGTATTCATTTCATTATCGCGTTTTATAACCTCATTCTAGCTTAATTTTGTCTTCGGGCTCAAGTTTCCCTTTTTCAATTATTTCTGATAGATTTTGGCTGAACTCCATTTTAGGAAATCCAGATTTACCATATTTTGTGGAGTATAAGCGCCACCAAGAGTTGAAGAGGTAAATTTAAAAAAAAAAATGTTTTTTTTCACTCCGCAGATCTCCCAAACCTTCTGCACACCTCATTTTTGGAAAAAAAAAAACGGGGCCATGCAGAGGAGTTGAGAGGCCTGCAAAATGCACTTGGGGGACTGCGGGGGCAAACATGAGCAAAAAATGCCCCATTGGGGGGGAAACGGCCCAGTTTTTGCCCCCCCCCCCAAAAAAGGGCATGCATAGTCTTTAGGGGGCTGTAGAGTGCTTCTTGGGGGCTGGGGGGGGCAAAAACTAGCAAAAACTGCCCTGTCTTTTGCTGATTTCTGCCCTCCCCAGCCCCCAGGCACACTCTGGAAGCCTCCTAAAGGCATGCACAGCCATTTTTGCAAAGGGTGCAGGGTTTCGGGAGGCCACCAAGGCTGTATTCAGTGTATAGACACCACACATATTTTTAGCCTCTTTTTTGGGGGTGGGGGGGGTGTCTTATACTCCAAAAAATACAGCATTTCTTATAGATATGGGCCGAACTCTAATTTTAGGAAATCCAGATTTTAATACCAGAAACAGCAACATTGTTTCAACCCTCTGGATATTATATCTTGTACTTGACCCCCCTTCACGTTTTCAACCATTTGGGGATAAGTCTTCCATGTGTTGCATTACATCTGGGATGGTATTACTTACTTTCCATACCGGGTTGTGGCCCAGCAGGAGCCGTTGGAGCTGCCATCAGACTCCGACAGCAAGGGAGCCCTATGAGTCGGCTTTGGAGGATGTGGAGGACCCTGGACAGGGTTCCACTCCGAGCAGGGCTCAGAGAGGCTGGTTGGCCACCAGGAGGCACCTGAGCCTTGGACCAGTGGGGAGGAGACAAAGGACTGGGATCTGATGTCAGCAGTGAATTGTTCCTGGATGCCCGGCACCGAAGAGCTAATAGGAGTCAGGAACAGTTGGGCAAGTACAGGAGGTAATTGGCACTCAGCTGGTGTCATTGGCTCCTCTCCAGACTATAAAAAGACTGCTTGTGCACACGCCCTTTTGCAGAAGTCAATGCAGGAACGATGTCAGAGAACATTATGGTGCGCTTGGTAGGCTGGATTGCTGCCAAGGCTTATCTGTGCTGGTTTGCTGCCAAAGACCTGTCTGTCTGTTAATTAAATGCCATAACTTATCTTTGGCTCGGAGTGTGTGTTGGTGTAGGACGAGGAGGGTTAGAATAGACCGGTTCGCAAATGAGAGAGAGCGTATCCATGCATTCACTCGGCCTTCCACGCATGTGCTTTGATTACATATGCAGCTTGAAAATGTACCTAAATAGGATGGCAAAGAGCCAGAGCAGGTGGGGTAGCTCACCCGTGATTTCTACTACCAGTTTGGGCAAACCGGTCCGAATCAGGTGAATGCCACCTCTGATTTCTATAGTCCTTGTTTAGTGACCACCACTGAGATGCCGAAACCCAGTCATTAAGTGAAGTGGTTGCTAGGGAAAAATCACACCTGTGCCTACACCCATTCCGTAAGTATGAAAATTGCTCACAAAGCTACCTTTTTCAGCACTGTTGTGACTGCAGGCGATTGCTAAACCAGGCAGTCATTAAACAAGGATTACGCTTAGTTCTATATTTCGTGAAAAATCAACATGCTGGATCATCTATCTATTTTAGTTCCATCTGATCGAGAAGAAGATGAAGTGGTAAAAATGGGGACTGAACCACTGAAAATGTAGTTTGGACATTTTATATATACTTACCCTATGGATTTATAGCAATAGCAATAGCAATTAGACTTATATACCGCTTCATAGGGCTCTCAGCCTTCTCTAAGCGGTTTACAGAGTCAGCATATCGTCCCCAACAACAATCCAGGTCCTCATTTTACCCACCTCGGAAGGATGGAAGGCTGAGTCAACCCTGAGCCGGTGAGATTTGAACAGCTGAACTGCAGAACTGCAGTCAGCTGAAGTGGCCTGCAGTGCTGCATTAACCACTGCGCCACCTCGGCTCTAAGACTTATATACCACTTCATAGGGCTTTCAGCCCTCTCTAAGCAGTTTACAGAGTCAGCATATTGCCCCCAACAACAATCTGGGTCCTCATTTTACCACCTCGGAAGGATGGAAGGCTGAGTCAACCCTAAGCCAGTGAGATTTGAACAGCCGAACTGCAGAACTGCAGTCAGCTGAAGTAGCCTGCAGTGCAGCATTTAACCACTGCGCCACTCAGCTCTTATAAGATTCCTCTAAGTAACAAACAAGCAAATAAAGAGAAATCAGTGAAAAAGTATTATCAGGGAAAGGAGCCTAAAATATGGGTTCAGAATAATACATCAATCAATCTTTCTTCCTTCCTTCTTCAATCATTTTCTTTCTTTCTGTCTTCCTTTTCCTTCCTCCTCCCCATCCTCCCCATCCTTCCTTCTTTCCTTTTTTTCTTTCTTTTTCTTTCATTCCCTCCTCTTCCTTCCTACCTACCTTCAATCCCTCTTTCTTCTTTCTTTCTTTCTTTCTTTCTTTCTTTCTTCTTTCTTTCTTCTTCTTTCTTTCTTTTTTCCTTCCTCCTCCCCTTCCTTCCTTTCCCTTCTTTTTCTCTCTTTCTTTGTTTCTTTTTCTTTCTTTGTTCTTTTCTTCCTCCCTCCTCCTCCTCCCCTCCCTCCCTCTCTCCCTCCCTCCCTCCCTCCCTTCTTCCCCCCCTCTCTCTTCATTTATAGCATAGAATAACAGAGTTGGAAGGGACCTTGGAGGTCTTCTAGTCCAACCCCCTGCTTAGGCAGGAAAACCTACACTACTTCAGACAAATGGTTATCAACATCTTCTTAAAAACTTCGGACTTCCTGGGGGCGGAGTCTGTCACCGAAGGAGCTCAACGGAGCCCCTCTCAGAGTTTCTGGTCTGTATATCTAATAAGATCAATAGATATCACCCCTTTTTTGGCAGAAAGGGGCAGGCAGAAGCCCAGGTGCTAGGATTATTCGTAGTTCACAGCCCTCTTTTTTGGGGGGCTGCGAAACGGAGAAGAGATTCCAGCGTAACTGAGCTCTTAGTCTCCAGCCAGTTCACTCGCAGCTGCCTTTTTGCAGCCTAGACCAGGCGATCCCCCCCCTCAGGACAAGGATAAATTGCTTAAAGCAACTTAAGGCATAACACGAGAGGGGTCTTACTCCTGTGATGTTCCTTTTTTTATAACTATCTAAAAACCAGCCTTGTTTTTCCTTTGGAAACTTCTTTGTTCAACCGTAGCTACAAGATGGCGTTTTTACTGTGTTGGGATGATGACGCAATTAAACCGGCTTAATCCCCCGGAGACTGCTACTCATTAACAAGCAAAATCTACAAATAATTTATTGAGAACTGACCAGTGAAGACCTGTTTATCTGTTTATTCTCAGCTTTTATCTATAATTGCCTCCCAGGTCTAAGCAGGCAAAAAAAATCCCCCCCGCATGTGCTTAAAGAACTTGTTAGTAAATCGCTGCCTTTGCCTCCTACACCACCCTACTGGAAGATTCCTTGACCACAGGAGGCTTCTTTTCAAATACTCAATGATTTTAAACAAGAAATCAAAGAATTTGTGCTGGATTTATGCGACAAAATACAGACTAAAATTGCCCAAATAAAAGTTGATATGTTTGAAGCTATGTCTACTTTTGACATACTTATATCGACAGAAATGGAGACTAAACTGGAAACTTTGGAGTAGGCGAATTCTAATTGACTTCCAACATCCAAGCATTACACAAGAGATTAGAGATACTCAAACACAACTTATAATGATAAATTATAACAGAAAGGCGTTGCAATAAGAGTCAGAGGACTGCCCGAAAAGAAAGGAGAGAACTTGAAACAGACGTTTGTAGAAGCTTTCAGCCAAGCAGTGGGAGGTCCGGGATTCAATTTTTGATTGGAATATTCGAAAATCTATCGCCAGAATTCGTGTGTAGCAGAAACAACGACAAGCTTCCAAGAGACATAATTATATACTTTTTCACAAGGAGAATCCAGAAATGCGATCACCCAAAAGTTTTACAACAGGCTCCGAATCGATGGCCATGATTTGTTTTGTCTTTAAAGAAATCCCGCTCCAGATGCTGCAAGCAAGGAGAGGCTATACTTTTTTAACCAAGAACTTAGAAAATCGTCAAATAAAGTATAAATGGGAAGCTCCAGTTGGAATCACAGTTACACTCGAAATCAAAGATTTCGTATTAATTCTGTTTCGGAAGCTCGGGACTTTTATTATAAAACTCTGAAGGCGGGGCTTCTTGACTCACTCGGAATGCGGAAGGACAGGTGAAGGGAAAGACAAGCAGCAACTTACTTGGTTACAAGATGGAGGGAGTTGTTCTCCCCCTACTGGAGCAGCAGAAGAGCGGAAACTGAGATTTAGCCATACTTTTTAAAGCAGCGGGACACGTGGTTTATAAGGCAGAGGGTTGCCTTCTCTTTCCGGAAGGGCAGAAGAGTAAAGAATATAGATCCAGCGATGTCTTTAAATACTTTCTAAGCTCTTGGACTGATTAAAATTTTAGGATTGCTGTTTGGTATGAAAATGGTAAAGTTGTGTACCGATGAGGAATGGAAAGAAGCATTGCTTATTTTGGACAGATATTGTACGGGACTTTTATAAGACTTATTGAATTTCATCCAAACTGCGCATGAATTGTTTCTGTGAGAAAGCGGGGACTAAGATTTATTTGAATTGCGGTTTGGGATGAATGGAGTCGGGAGGAGTGGGCAGAAGGGAAGGTGGAGGGGATATTGATGAAGGGATCTTGGGATTGAATGAAGTGGTATGGATTTTGGGCACACATTTTACGGATGTACCTGCTTGAAGTATAACATAAAAGCTCAGGATTTTAAAGTGAAGAGCGAGATCCTAATTTTATGGATTTGGGCTTGGGAGGAATGGAGATGAGAAACGAAGGGTAGGAAGATGAGTAGCGAAAGTATGATTAGAACTTGCTCTGTATTTGAAGATAAATTGATTTTGTATAAACTAATATTTGAATATAAGGTTAAGAAGGCTATCTGGAGAGTCTACAGGAAGATGGGGGTAAATATCAAAGAAGTAAGGGACGAGGGACAAAATATAATGGAATGATTTATACTGTTTAAATTTTAAGGAATGATGGGAGGCTGAGCATAATGCAAAAGATTTTTAATTTTTTTTTAATTTATTTTTTCGTTTTTTTCTTTTCGGAGTGTTCTTTTTATTTTATTTTCATTATTATTGTTAATAAGATATTTTAGAAGGTGAATGGTACTGAACTGTGCCGGGTGTGGGGACCTGGGAAGTCGGAGGGGATTAGGGAGGGGGGTTCATTGGGGGTGGGTGGGTGGGTGGAGATATAGTTTCAATATATAGAATAAGAAAGAATTACACTTGTATATGTGTTCCTATCTTTTCTTTTTATTTTCTCTTTTTTTTTTCTTTATTTTTTTCCTTTCTTTTTTTCTTTTTAGCGTAACTGAATAGATTAAGGAATAGAGAAATGCACCATAGGTGAGAAGTAGAGGAAAGGAAGAGGGAGAAGTAAGGAGGGAGGAAGAGGGAAGTAAGGAGGATGAGAGGGGAAGGAGGGTGAGAAGGCGAGAAAGACGGCCAGGAGGGGAAAGGGAAGTAGGAGGGGTGATCGTTGGAGGGAGAAAGGAAAGTTGGAGGGGGGAGAAGAAGGGGTGTATGAAAGCGATAGGTTGGGTTTATGATGAGTTGTGTTTAGGTTGGGGTTTTTTTATTATTATTATAATATTATTATGCAAATATTCAGTATATAAGTGAATGTACAAAATTGAAAATGAAAATGAATAAAACATTTAAACAGGAACATCTTCTTAAAAACTTCCAGTGTTGGAGAATTCACAATTTTGGAAGGCAAATTGCTCCACTGGTTATTTGTTCTCACTGTCAGGAAATTTTTCCTCAGTTCTAGGTTGCTTCTCTCCTTGTTAGTTTCCCCCCATTGCTTCTTGTCCTGCCCTCAGGTGGGCTTTGGAGCAATAGCTTGAGTCCCTCTTCTTGTGGCAGCCCCTGAGATATGGATATTATCCTTATTCCATTTTGCTTGAGAGAGATTGTCACCAAGTGGGCCTCTTAACTCATCTTAATTCTACAGCCCTCAAAATGATGTCTGGTAATCAGAGACTCTGGTTTATTTAAGTGGTCCTGAATCGGTCTATGGAACTGAGGGGTGATGAGGCAGATAAATTAGGTCCCTTGAGATTTTGCACATAACATTCATTTTTCGATGCTCTCCTTGCATCTTCTTCCATTCCATTGAAATTATATATGACAAGGAAATTGAACCACCAAAGTAGAAGATTAGTGCTTGTTTTCCAGCCATTTGGTCTGCTAAATGGAGCTGTGAAAATTAAACGTGAAGGTATTTGCCAGTATTTTCTTGAACAGCTTTCTGTTCTTCTTCTTTTTTTTTTTTTTCCTTTTTTTAATGGAAAGGAAATGCGATTATAATGGATATCCATCTCGCTTTGATACTTTAAGTGACAACAGAATACCAATGTAGATTCTCAGACTTCAAAAGGTACAAAACTTCAGTGAACAATTTGCAAGGCGAAGGTAATTTTCTTTTCTTAAAGGCTCATTAGGTCTGTTCAGAAAGCACCATTTCACCACTTGGGGATTTTAAGAAGCGTGGACTTCAACTCCCAGAATTCCTCAACCATCATGACCTGCTGGAGAATTCCGGGAGTGGAAGTCAGTCATCTTTAAGTTGTCACAGTGGAGAAAGTCTGTAGGAGAGATAACACTTAGCATGTCTGGAAGCCTTTAGAGCTGTGTATGTGCTCTCCATGTGTGTGTCTGCAGAACTACAAAACTTTTATTGATCATCACAGCATGAAGACTTCATAAGACATTTGTTAAAAATATTTAGTGGTGCTAAACAATGAACCTAGGCATAAAAGCCACCAGAAGTAAAATAATGAACAACTATATGACACAATAATAACACAATCATGCCCCCAAAGAAATCAACTCCACCACATGACCACAGTTTGCCACTTGGTTGTGTGTGAAATGGGTTAATTTGTCTATTTTTGTATTTGTCGTGAACTTCTTGAAGTTACCTGTTCATATAAATCTTGTAAAAGGAGGGAAGAAAGGAGGAGAAGAAAGGAGGGAAGGAAGGAGGGAAGGAGGGAAAGAGGGAATGTAGGCGAGAAGGAAGGGGGGAAGGAAGGAGGAAAGGAAGGGGGAAAGGAAGGAGAGAAGGAGAAAGAAAGGAGGGAAGGAAGGAGGGAAGGAGGGAAGGAAGGAAGGGGGAAGGAAGGAGGAAAGGAAGGGGGAAAGGAAGGAGAGAAGGAGAAAGAAAGGAGGGAAGGAAGGAGGGAAGGAAGGAGGGAAGGAGGAAATGTAGGCGAGAAGGAAGGGGGGAAGGAAGGAGGGAAGGAAGGGAGGGAAGGAGGAGAAGGAGGGAAGGGGAAGGAGGGAGGGAAGGAAGGAGGGAAGGAAGGGGAGTAGGAGAGAAGAAACGAGGGAAGGAAAGAGGGAGGGAGGGAAGAAGAAGTAGGACGTTGTAAGATAAGATGGATCTATGGGATGTCAAGAAAGCAATTTTCAAGTTATTGTCACTGTAGGGAAAATTGTTATAAATACATATTAATAACAGTTATGCGATCATATAATTGTGAATGTATATATGAAACTTGATAAAATAAAATAATAATAATAAAAAATCTTGTAAAATTATATTTGCTTAATTGCATTGATTTTATCCAGTCACCCATCATGTGATCGTTGACTTGAAGCAATGGTCCTAGGAGTAAAAGCCAATAGAATTCAATAATGAATAACCATATAAACAAGGACGCAATGATCACATCCCAGAGCAATCACCTCAAATACATAATCACGGTTGGCCACTTTAAAAGAGGCCAACAGGGTGTCCTTTCTGGATAGCACAGATGTTGTGCAAAACAAAATCTCCCAAGGAAAATTCTTATATGGATGGTTAATATCACGAGGCTACGCTTGCACAGAAGATTGTACAAGAATCTATATACACACGGAGCTAATTAGTGGATCAAGGAAATATTGTGGATATGATATATTTTAGACTTCAATAAGGCATTTGACAAAGTAGATCACAGACTACTTCTTAGTAAGACAGAACAATATGGGATAGGTATCACCACTGTCAGATGCATTTGTAATTGGCTGATCAACCACACTCGGTGTTTAGTCTGCAACGGAACTACTGTGTTTCCCCCAAAATACGACCTACCTCGAAAGTAAGTCCCAGCTTGATTTTTTTCACCTGTGCGCCCATCGAGCTCTGGGTTTTTTAAATATTTTTTTTATTTTAAACACATAAACACATCAACAAAAACAAACACATGACTTAAGACAACATAGGAACAATAAGTTCCATCATGTATCATACAGCAGTTCCGTATCGGTTTCTTTGCAGTTAGTGTTTTCCCTTCTATACATTTCTATCTTGCATTCATGGTCTCCTTATTCGTTATCCATTTTTATGTACAATTCTATGTTTATTTATACTTAGCTATTTATAACCAAATATTGTTTACCTATATTGTGCTTTATATTCTTACTATCGTTAATTCTCTTACATACAATTATAGGTCTACATTCACATAGTTATTCTTTTTCTTGCCATTCTTATACTTTTGTTATTCCATTAAAAGGTTATAAGGTACAGTTTGGATTGTTTTGTTTACCATCCCTAGCACCTGTTGTAACACCACCTTATTTTCTCTTTCTTTTCTTTTCTCTCTCCCTTCCTTTCTACATCCTTATTTTCTCCTCTCCTTCCCCTTCTTTCTTCCTTACCTCTCCCCTACTCTTACCCTCTCTCTTCGCCTTCCTATCCTCTCTCCTTCTTCTTGTGGGTGTGGGACAAGATCATGAACTTTTAACTGGGTGGGATTCTGATGTAATTTCCAGAATTGGGATTACACAGATGTGCTAAGATGTCTGATTTATTAAATTGGAACTTTAAGGATCGTTTTGCCTTGGACTCTGATTTAATTCTACGTGATACTTGGAACGCTGACAACTCTCTTTATTGTGGATTTAATTTTGCATGGTGGGTTTATCTTGATTGGGAAACTTTTCAAATGCCTTGTGGACTCATTGGCCATTGCTCTAGGGACTAGACCTGTGAGGGCAAACCTATGGCACACATGCCAGAAGTGGCATGCAGAGCCATCTCTCCAGGCATGTGAGCCATTGCCCGTTGCTCTTCTGGGTTCTGGTGCACCAGCCAGCTGGTCTTCACACATGTGTAAGTGCAGGAAACTGGAAGAGCAGTTGCCCGGTGCACATGCGCATGCCAGGAAGATGATCTCCTGGTTTCCAGTATGCGCATGCACATCAGCCAGCTGGTCTTCACATGCGCATGCATGCCAGAACAGAAGACCAGGTGGCTGGCACACATATGCATGCCAGAAACCGTAGGATCATTTTCCTGGTATGCGCATGTGCATCGGGCGGCTCCTTTTCCAGTTTCTGGCATGCTGCATACGCGCATGCTCCTGTTTTGGCACTTGGTGCTGAAAAGGTTCACGAACAGTGTACTAGATGGTCTGCTTTTGGCTGGACTTAGTTGGGAGAATTCTGGTTTTTTTGGTCGAGGGAATTGTTGGGGAATACTAATTATCTCACTAAACTTCTGTTGTGTGTGTGTGTGTGGGAGTGAGTGGTACAGCACACTTTTACACCTCAGGGAGAACACGGGACTGGTAGCAGGTAGTCAGCTAAGCTGTGAGATCCCAGGCATTGTTTTGGTCTGCTTTCTAACCCAGGCCATTGCATAACATGGTTTATTTACTTGATCCTGGATTTTTATGTGAACAACAGCAATTATATCTTGTTTATCTGCAATTAGAGCTTAGCATGTTTTATGTACCAAGCTTGAGAGTGTTCTAAAAACAATTGGCTGTAAATTCCAGAACGTTTCTCCATTTCTTATAATCTCAGCAGTTGAGAAATCCTCCAGAGCTTCTAAGATACCTTTCGGAATCCACTTCTGTTTTGAAAATTTATACATAATGCTAATTAAAGCTAATTAGTGCTGTTTTCTCAGTGCGAAATATGAAAAAAAGATAAAATCCAGTGGGATAGAGAACTGTCCACGATGCCAGAGTTCCTTTAACTACCATACCAGCAGATGACCTTTATTCTGGACAATTATGGTATGTCCTGAATGGTGCTTGCGGTATTATGTTTACTGTGGGATTTCTTCCTGTTCACTTTTGAGCAAAAAGAAACCTGTTTGATGAATTCCCATAGTTTCTATTCCTGTAAATTCACACAGAAAAAAGAAGAAGAGGAGGAGGAAGAAGAAGAAGGAAGGAAGAGGGAGGAGGAGGAAGGAGGAGGAAGGAGAAAAAGAAGAAGAGGAAGAGGAAGAAGAAGGAAGAAAGAGGGAGGAGGAGGAGGAGGAAGAAGGAGGAGGAGGAGAAGGAGAAGAAGAAAAAGAAAGAAAGAAAGAAAGAAAGAAAGAGGAGGGAGGAGGAGGAAGAGGAGGAAGAGGAGGAAGGAGAAAAAAAGAAGAAGAAGAGGAAGAAGAAGGAAGAAAGAGGGAGGAGGAGGGAGGAGGAGGAGAAGACGAAGGAGGAGGAGGAAGAGGACGAAGAGGAAGGAGAAAAAAGAAGAAGAGGAGGAGGAAGAAGAAGGAAGAAGAAAGAGGGAGGAGGAGGAAGGAGGAGGAAGGAGAAGAAGAAAAGGAAGAAGGAAGAAAGAGGGAGGAGGGGGAGGAGGAGAAAAAGGAGAAGAGGAAGAGGAAGAAGAAGGAAGAAAGAGGGGGAGGAGGAGAAAGAAGAAGAAGAAGAAGAAGAAGAAGAAGAAGAAGAAGAAGAAGAAGAAGAACAACAACAACAACAACAACAACAACAACAACAACAACAGGAGAACATAAGAAAAAACAAAGACATGCACAAGAAGTGGAACAGCTATAGCAAAAACAAAGAAAGGTAGTACCAATAGGCCCCTTGGGTTCAACCCCAATAAGAACTGGGACACCATTTGACCACCATCGGTATTGACAATTTCACCATCAGTCAATTGCAAAAGGCAGTTTTACTCAAAACAGCTTACATCCTGTGACAATATCTGTAACCCCATCAAACATCCATATCTGCCTATCCCAGATCCTTGGAAAGGACTCCACGGGTGGACAAAAATGCCACATCCAGTCTGAACATCTGGCTGACGATGAGCCCTAATAAACATGCCAAACTTAACAGCTGTCAATAAGAAAGGCAAAAAAAAAAGTCTGGATAGTGGATGCAACAGTACCCGGAGACAGCCGAATAGAAGAGAAAGAACTGGAGAAGGCCACAAAATAGAAAGACTTGCAAATAGAAATAGAGTGACTGTGGCAAAAGAAAGCAAAGATAGTATCAACAGTCACAGGTTACCTTGTGTACCGTCCCCCAAAAACTGGAGCCCCCCACCATTGGCACTGACAAATTCACCATCGGTGAGTTGCAAGAGGCCCTTTGGCTTGGAACAGCTTACATTCTGTGACAATATTTTAAACACCGTCAAAAGAACAGCATCTGCCTATTCCAGGCCCCTTGGGGAGGACTCAATAGGTGGATGAAAATGTCAAATCCAGTCTGAGCATCTGGCCGACTGTGTGATGAACCGCAGACATTTGATGTGTACCTGGGCTGTATCTCCTCCTATCAGACAGTGAAGGCAAGGCTGAAGCCGTCTCTTATCTTATCTTTTCTGCTCACTGAAGCCGCATGATTGACTTAGGATCTACTAAAATGCTAGCGGGGAAAGGAGAACGAGTCCGTAGAGAGGAAACATCTACAATAATTAGCATTAAACCACAGACGATGGGTGGATTCCAGAAAGTTCTCTTGCTAAAGGAGAGACACACGAATCCTTATTTCATATTCGGCTGTAATCTAACAGGCAATTTGCCAGAATTAATGGGAGGCATGTTTTCATCGCTTACTGGGCAAATGGCCTGAGGTGGGTTTCACATAATTTTACTACTGGTTTGCCACACACTGAAACTGTGAGCAGGTGAGCGCATTCTGCACATGTGCTTTGCTTGTGCACACGGCTTGCATGCATGCATGCCAGAGGTAGTATTCAGCAGGTTCTGACCAGTTCTGGAGAACCGATAGAAAACCTTTTGAGCAGTTAGGAGAACTGGTAAATACCACCTCTGGCTGGCCCCGCCCTCATCCATTCTTTGCCTCCCGAGTCCCAGCTGATCGGGAGGAAATAGGGGTTTTGTCTGCCACACCCACCAAGCCATGTACGGCTTAGAAAACATGGCTAAATAGGAGGGCATAAAGACAAGGCCGGTGGGTAGCAGGTTGCCACTACAGTATGTAAGTCTGTGATTGGTACTGACAGCCTCCCGGTGTCATGTGTAACGGGTTCTGTGACCCAGTTTGCTTCTGAATTATCAACTTAATTTCCCTGACTCCTTCAGAAAAGTCAATTTCTGGATTCTGTCTTTTGGACTATAAAATAGAATAGAAGGCAAGACCAGACTATACTAGATAACCCATGCCCCCACTGGGTCACTGTTCCAGAGACAGTTTCCTTACCTAAAACAGAAGGACCAGGTGGGGGTGGGGGTGGGGGAAGAAGTGAGATGGGAGCCATCTTCTGACTTCCCGTTGGCTTCCCCAATGAGCATGCTTGGGAAGCTGAGAAGAAAGCATTGGCAACTTTTCAAAAGAAGGATGGGATGGGATGAGATGGGACAGGATAAGAGAGGAGAAGGAAAGGGGGAAAGGGGAGAGAAAGGAAGGGAAGGGAAAGGAAGGGAAGGAAGTCCAAATTCTTCTTGAAAATCCCCAGCAATGGGGCACCTATAACTTCTGGAAGCAAGCTGTTCTATTAATTAATTGTTCTCGGTGTCAGCAAATTTCTCCTTAATTCTAGGTTGGATCTCTCGCTAAGGAGCTTCCACCAGTGGTGGGATTCAAATAATTTACCAACCAGTTCTCTGCCCTAATAACCAGCTGGGTAGGCGGGGCTCAGTGGTCATGTGATCACGTGGGCATGGCCAAGTCAATGTCACTCATGTTGATGGGCACTTTGCCTTAGTTGTTACAATGGTAATAAGGGTTAACTGGCGAGGCAGTTTCTGTAAGCAGGGCAATAAAGATGAGGCTAGAAACAACACCAGAATGTTTCCTTCCTGCCTTCCTTACAGGATTAGCCCTGGGAGGGAGGAGATTTCTTCCCAAAACCGGTTCTCTGAACTGCTTAGAAAGTTACCAACCAGTTCTCCCGAATAGGTGTGAACTGGCTGAATCCCACCACTGGCTTCCACCCATTATTTCTTGTCCTGCCCTCAGGTGCTTTGGAGAAGACATCAGACCTCGCAGCAAATACTATATAACCCTTTGAGGTTTCCTTTCTTATTGAATGGAATTTGGCTCCTGGACCAACTGAACCGAAGAAATGGCCTTTTTCTAAGCCAAATCTACCTTAAAACAGCTGGAGAAATCTGATTTTAAGGCAGGAAGGCATTAACAAGCACCCAGAGAACTTTTGATACCTGACCCTAGCAAATGACCTTGTAGCAGCCAGGTGTGAACAAGAAAAAGGTGAGCGATGGGTTTTTCCAAAAAGAATGAAACACAGGATGGTAATTGGAAGTGGCATTCAGGAATTACTCCGTGCCTTTAAAAATGTGTGCTTTGAATGCTGATTGTCTTTTCCCTCTTTTTTGTGAGATGTTTTTCAGTATCTATGAAAAATGAAAAGTAAAATTCTCAATTCAATTACCTGGACACAGTCGCCAATCATCATCATCAAGCAAATTATCATCATCACTAGATCACAATACAAGGATATTACCTTATAAATATTCTCCTGGAGTTGAAAAGAACTCATAATCCAGTGATGTCGATATGTTTGCTGCACCTCTTGCTATGAAAAATAGCATTTTACAGAAAAAGGCTGGGGGGTCAAATTCTACACCCCTCAGAGAGGGTTCGCAACTTGGGAGTCCTCCTGGATTCACAGCTGTCATTCGACCATCATATAGCGGCTGTGACCAGGGGGGCATTCGCCCAGGTACGCCTGGTGCGCCAGTTGCGACCCTACCTGAACCGGGAGGCCCTCACAACAGTCACTCGGGCCCTCGTGATTTCTAGGCTGGAATACTGCAATGTGCTCTACATGGGGCTGCCCTTGAAGAGCATCCGGCGACTTCAGCTAGTGCAGAACGCAGCCGCGCGAGTGATTGCGGGTGCACCCCGATTCACCCGCATTACACCTATCCTCCGCGAGCTGCGCTGGCTACCTGTCGATCTCCGGATGCGCTTCAAGGTGCTATTGACCACCCATAAAGCCCTACATGGCAGTGGATCTGGATACTTGAGAGACCGCCTTCTGCCAATTACCTCCCTACGGCCTATAAGATCTCATAGGTTAGGCCTCCTCCGCATCCCATCGGCCAGCCAATGTCGGCTGGCAACCACAAGGAGGAGGGCCTTCTCAGTAGCGGCCCCGACCCTTTGGAACGAGCTCCCCGTAGAGATTCGTACCCTCTCCACCGTCCAGGCCTTCCGCACAGCCTTGAAGAACTGGCTCGCCCGTCAGGCCTGGGGATAAGGACCATTACCCCGCCCGAATGTTGTATGCATGTTGTGTATCATTTTTATTATGTGTTGTTGTCTTAGTACTGTATTGTATTGTATTCCCCTCTCCCTGGTTTCTGTGAGCCGCCCTGAGTCCCCTCAGGGAAAAGGGCGGCCTACAAATAAAATCAATTCAATAAAATCAATTCAATTCAATTCAAAAAGATAAAGAAAGAGAGAGGGGGGGAAAGAGAGAGGGGGTAGTGAAAGAGAGAAAGAGAGAGAAGGAAAGAGGGAGAAAAAAAGAGAGGGAAAGAGAGAAAAGGAGAGGGGGAAAGAGAGAGAAAGAGGGAAAGGGAGAAAGGGAGAAAGAGAGAGGGAAAGAAAAAGAGATGGAAGAAAGAGAGGGGGAAAGAGGGGGAAGAAAGATAGAGGGAAAGTTAGAGGGGGACAGAGAAAGAGAGAAAGAAAAAGAAAGAGAGAGCAGGAGAGGGGGGAAAGAGAGAGGGGATAGTGAAAGAGAGAGAAAAGTAAAAGAGAGAAAAAGAGAGAAGGAAAGAGAGAGAAAGAAAAAGAAAGAGAGAAAAGGAGAGGGGGAAGAGAAAGAGAGAGAGAAAAGGGGAAAGGGGAAAAGAGAGAGGGAAAGAAAAGATGGAAGAAAGAGAGGGGAAAAGAGGGGGAAGAAAGATAGAGGGAAAGTTAGAGGGGGACAGAGAAAGAGAGAAAAGAAAAGAAAGAGAGGGGGGAAGCAAAAGAGAGAGGGAAGCAAAAGGAGGAAATAGAGAGAGAAAGGGAGAAAGAGGGAAAGAGAAAGAAGAGAGGGAGGGAAAGAGAGAAAGGAAGAGAGAGAGAGAAGAGGGGAGGAAGGAAGGAATGATTTGATTGACATATTATTCCGAATAGAAGTTTTGTTTAGGCTTCCTTCCCTGATAATTAATTCCTTGAGAATCATTCCTCTGTGTTTTGAAGCTTCATCTGATTTCAGGGCACATTTTCCTTAATGTCCCTGAGTAGAGCAGAGGGATTGGGAAATGAGGCTATCACTTTGCAAATGGGAGCCATCTTCCCCACCTGTAATAAGAATAATAAGCAATTAATATTTTATAAAACTTCACAGAGCATGTTCGGCAGCAATTATCGGGCCTGTGACACAAGGCCAAGGAAGATGAAGGAATTAGGATGATCAAGGTAGTACAGTTGGTGGAAATTATGATTGGCAGGGCCAGGAGGAAGAAGAAAAGGAGAAGGAGAAGGGGGAAGAAATTAAATTAGCTTTTGTTGCAAACGTTCCCACCTTAGACCTTGGAATGCAATTGCAAACCATGAAACAACAACACAGCACATTTCCTGTCAGGCCCGAAAGATGAGGCCCACATGTCAAGATTCAATTAAACTGTTTAATTGCTAAAAGCCCACCCACAGGAATCTCCTCAACTAACAATGGGCACCTGCTTAGAGTTAGACAAGGGTCAAGAGCAGTCAAGAGGGGCTGGACTTTGTTCCTTTGTGACTACGTGGGGATTCTAGGCTGATTGCTCTTTTAACTCCATCCCCAGGTTCTGCCATCTCTTCTCCGGCAGTTCCTATAGGAAACATAAAATTCTGAGACATGGGTGTCATGATGTAAGAAGAACTTGAAGACATGGGACTCAGTTGTGGCCCAGCAGGAGCCGTTGGAGCTGCCAACAGACTCCGATAGTGAGGGACCCTATGAGTCGGCTCTGGAAAAT
The DNA here is from genome assembly GCF_009769535.1 of Thamnophis elegans. Classification (NCBI taxonomy): domain Eukaryota; kingdom Metazoa; phylum Chordata; class Lepidosauria; order Squamata; family Natricidae; genus Thamnophis; species Thamnophis elegans. Next base: position 143,188,199 of record NC_045543.1, on the reverse strand, counting down.
GTGGAGGACCCTGGGCAGGGTTCAGACTCTGAGCAGGGACCAGAGAGGCTGGTTTGCCACCAGGAGGCGCCTGAGGCATGGAGCAATGGTAAAAGCCAAAGGGAGTTTGTCCCTGACGTCAGGCCCTGGAGCATTGGTGAAGACGTCAGGCCCTGGAGCAAGGGGGATGGAGCAAAGAGAATTGGTCCCAGATGCCAGGCAGATACGGGCGGATAAGCGCTGGCAGCAATTACAGAGACATAGAAGATAATTGGGCCCAGGTGGTTGTGATTAGGCTCCTCCCAAGAGAGTATATAAGAAGAGACTTTGGGAGGAGACCTTTTGCAGGATACAATCATTATACTAAAGCTGGAGAAGCTCTTGTGTGTATTTCTTATCTGTGGAAGTCTGGGTTGCTGCCAAAGTCTTGTCTGTGACTTAATTACTGTGAATAAATTGGCAAACAGTCATCTTGTGTCGGCGTGACTCACCGTACAGAAGGGGGGAGGGTCAGAACAGGACTCTATGTAGGTTGGTTGGATTCAGAAAAAAGGGAGGGAGGAGGAGAGAGGGGGAGAGGGGGGGAGAGAGATGATACAGACAGACAGATGGATAGAGACAGATGGATACACAGAAAGACAGTAGATAGAGATAGATAGGTAGAAATAGGGAGAGGGGGGTAGGTAGGTAGGTAGGTAGAGATTGAGAGAGAAAGGAGAGAGGAAGAGAGATAATAGACAGACAGACTAACAGATGATAGAGACAGATAGATGGATAGACAGACAGACAGTAGAGATAGATAGGTAGAAATAGGTATAGATGATAGATAGATAGATAGATAGATAGATAGATAGGTAGGTAGGTAGGTAGGTAGGTAGGTAGGTAGGTAGGTAGGTAGGTAGGTAGGTAGGTAGGTAGATAGATAGATAGATAGATAGATAGATAGATAGATAGATAGATAGATAGATAGATAGATAGATAGATAGATAGATAGATATGGTAGGTAGATAGATATGGTAGGTAGGTAGGTAGGTAGGTAGATAGATAGATAGATAGATAGATAGATAGATAGATAGATAGATAGATAGATAGATAGATAGATAGATAGATAGATAGATAGATATGGTTGGTAGGTAGGTAGGTAGGTAGGTAGGTAGATAGATTGACTGATAGATTGATAGATTGATAGATAGATAGATAGATAGATAGATAGATAGATAGATAGATAGATAGATAGATAGATAGATAGATAGATAGATAGATGATAAATGATAGATAGATAGATAGATAGATAGATAGATAGATAGATAGATAGATAGATAGATAGATAGATAGATAGATAGATAGATAGATAGATAGATAGATAGATAGATGATAGATAGATAGAGCGAGCTAGAAGAGAGACAGATGATGGAGAGACAGTTACACACACACACACACACACACACACACACACACACACTCCAGTGGTGGGTTTCCATTTTTTTTACTACCAGTTCACTCATGTGCGCGCATGACACTTCTGTGCATCATGTGCATCCAGGCGGGTGAGCAGAGCCTCGGATCCAGGCCGAACCAGGAGCAACCCACCTCTGACACACACACATATACAGAGAGGGAGAGAGAGAGAGAAAGAGAGAGAGGGAGGGAGGAAGGAGA
>NC_045543.1:143183140-143186461 GCF_009769535.1 Thamnophis elegans | reverse complement strand
GAGTTAGTCCCACCTTAGGCATGGAATGCAACTGGATGAGTTTGGGCCACTCTTTCCAAGCCCAACCTACCTCACAGGGCTGTTGTCATGAAGAAAATAGGAGGATGTCTGCTCCTATATATTATATGTGCACATCCGTGCATGTGTGCGTGCACATCTGTGCATGTGCATTCATGTGCATGCATGTGTGACCATCCATACATTCACATGCATAGGTGCAGGTCTGCACATTCACATGCACATGTGCTTGTCAGTACATTCACATGCACATGTGCATGCCTGTGCATGCACATACGCCTGTCCACACAAGCACACATTTGCATGCATGCACTTTTCCGTTTGGGCATGCGCGGGTGCACAGTTTGAGCACTCGGTGTCTAAAAGGTTCGCCATCACTACATTCAGCCATAGTAGGAATTGCCCAAAGCCTCTACATTACATCATCACCCAGCAAGATTCAAGCTGGCCCCATGGGAGTCTGACAACCAATCAGAGTACATTTCTGACACAGGAACAGGAAGCTCCAAGGCAAGGTATAAATCCTGTGCTTTTTCTTTGCTCAGGACCTCAAACCATGTGCTCCTGCCCACCATTAAACAATCTTTCCAAGCAGCCTCCATGTTTCCAGTGTCTTTCTCCCCACTAGGAACTGAAGTCTTCCAACACTCACTTAACAACTGTCTCGCTTAGCAACACAAATTTGGGGCTCAGTTGTGGTCCTAAGTCTGTGATGGTGAACCTATGGCACATGTGCCAGAGGTGGCATGCAGAGCCCTCTCTGTGGGCGTGCGCGCTTTTGCCAGCTGCTCTTCTCATTTCTGGCACGCATGCACCCTGGCTAGCTGGTCTTTGTGCCCGCCGGAGTGCCAGAAATCCAAAGACCAGCACTCCAGCATTCCAGCACATATGTGTTCCGGTTTGGTCACTTGGTGCCGAAAAGATTCGCCATCACTGTCCTAAGTTAAGGATTACCTGCATCAAAATAGCTTTGCTGCTGCAATTTCCTGTTTGATCCTCTAGATGGCAGGATGTCACAGGCACTAGCTTCAATCCCTGCCCTATGGTTCACCTTAAATAAAATAACAATAAAAAAGGCCGGAATTAGATTTGATTCTCCTATCAGCAGAAGCTTAAAACAGAGGGGAAACAGAGTCTGTTCTGAATACTTCTTTTTTTTAAAAAATATGCTTGCTGTTGCCAGGGCAACCGTTTTCCCCGGGTATCCTAAATGCTCAGCCACTTTGACACTTTTCTGATTCCAGTTCTTAGAAAATTAAGCCTGTGTCACACCATCGGTGCAGGAAGAAACTATTAGAGAATGAGGACGGTGTCGAAATCAGAAACACCTGATTCTGAAAAAGGTGGCATTTTTTCTACACTTCTGAGCGAAAGACGTGTTGTTGGATGCAACTTTGGAGTAAGGGGAGGCTGGAAATGGGAATTCCATTCAAAAGGCGGTGGTAACCCCAGGGAAAAAAGCAATGGGTGGGGCTTAGAAGGAATCCAGGTGCAGAAAAAGATTCATGGAGTCAGGAAACGCATAACAGAATAGAATTCTTTATTGGCCAAGTGTGATTGGACACCCAAGGAATTCGTCTTTGGTGCATATGCTCTCAGTGTACATAAAGAAAAATAAAATAGAATACATTCATCTAGAATCATAAGGTACAATTCTTAGTGATAGTCATAGGTTACTAATAAGCAATCAAATTATACTAGGAAACAAATAAAACAATATAAATTGTAAAGATACAAGCAATTGTAAAGATACAAGGGGGAAGAGATAGGTACTAAGAAGGAAGAAAAGAATAATAGTAATACTGTCTTAATAAGTAATATGACAGTGTTGTGGGAATTAGTTGTTTAGCAGAATGATGGCATTCAGGGAAAAACTGTCCTTGTGTTTAGGTGTTCTGGGGTGCAGTGCTCTATAGCATCATTTTGAGAGTAGAAGTTGAAACAATTTATGTCCAGGATGCGAGGCAGGGGTGGGTTTCAGGCGGTTCGCGGCGGTCCCCACGAACCGGTTGGTCGGCGAACCCGGAAGTAAGTAACTTCCGGGAACACCGAAGGGTCCACCCGCCCGCCCGCGTTTCTTACCCGGTTTTGACGAGTTCTGCGCTTCCACACATGCGCAGGACGCATACAGCGCCTGCGTGATCCTCCAGGAGCAGCTGGAGCATCACACAGATGCTAGTACGCATCCGCGCACGGCGCACGTGCACGAGGACGCCACCTGCCCCATTCCAACCGAACCGGTTGGAACGGGGCGAGAAACCCACCCGTGATGCGAGGGGTCGGTAGATATTTTCATAGCCCCCTTTTTGACTCATGCAGTATACAGGCCTTTGATGGAAGGCAGGTTGGCAGCAATTGATTTTTCTGCAGTTCTGATTATCCTCTGAAGTCCATGTCTGTCTTGTTGGGTTGCAGAACCAAACCAGACAGTTTTAGAGGTGCAGATGATGGACGCAGTAATTCCTCTGTAGAACAGAATCTTTCTCTGGCTCTTTGGCCACTTTGAGTTTTCTGAGTTGGCGCAGAAAAAAACATTCTTTGTTTATGCTTTTTGATGACGTTTTGGATGTTAGGTGTCCATTTTAAGTCTTGAGATATGATAGAACCTAGAAACCTGAAGGTCTCTATTGTTATTCTACAGAAGAACAGCAGCTGCCAAAAAAGCCAACACAGTTCTAGGCTACATAAAACAGAGGGATAGAATCAAGATCACGTGAAGGGTTAATACCACTTTATAATGCTTTGGTAAGGCCATACTTGGAATACTGCATTCAGTTTTGGTCGCCACCATGTAGAAAAGATGTGGAGACTTTGGAAAGAGTGCAGAGAAGAGCAACCAAGAGGATTAGGGGACTGGAGACTAAAACATACGAGGAACGGTTGCAGGAACTGGGTATGTCTAGTTTAATGAAAAGAAGGACTAGGGGAGACATGATAGCAGTCTTCCAATATCTCAGGGGTTGCCACAAAGAAGAGGGTGTCAAACTATTCTCCAAAGCACCCGAGGGTAGAACAAGAAGCAATGGGTGGAAACTAATCAAGGAGAATAGCAACTTAGCCTAAGGAGAGATTTCATGACAGTTAGAAGAGAGAGAGAGAGAGAGGATTATAAAAAGATGATAGAAGATAGAAGATAGATGATAGATAGATAGATAGATAGATAGATAGATAGATAGATAGATAGATAGATAGATGATAGAGATTTAGATGATAGATGATAGATAGAGAGATAGAAGGATGATAGAAAGATGATAGAAGATTGGATGGATGGATGGATGGATGGATGGATGGATAGATAGATAG